>NC_080055.1:27425032-27520032 GCF_026212465.1 Amaranthus tricolor
CCACGGGGATTGTTAGAATGGTTTTAGGACCTTGATAGCTAGATACAAGTACCAAGATTCCATTTCCACTTTAGCCTAGGTCCTGGATGCATAGGTTTGGTCTCCACGTGTCGTGCAAGGTGGTCTGGTCACTAGTTTGATGCTGTCAATTTCGCGTTTTTATTTGTCAATTTCGCGCGTAAAGTAGGTCAAACATGGTTTGTTATGCACGAAACTTGGCGCACAACACTATTTGGCATATATTATTGTGTTGAAATGGTTAGACTTGATAATAATAGTCATATGCTAGAAATTAGAAGTTAAGTTGCGATTTTATCCGTTTTTAAGCGTTTTTGTCGATTCCGCGCGTAAAGTAGCTCAAACATGGTTTGTTATGCACGAAACTTGGTACACAACACTATTTGGCATATATTATTGTGTTGAAATGGTTATACTTGATAATAATAGTCATATGCTAGAAATTAGAAGTTAAGTTGCGATTTTATGCGTTTTTAAGCGTTTTTGTGAATTTCGCGCGTAAAGTACTCAAACATGGTTTTGATGCGAAACCGGGGCTGATTAAGGCCTTGGTTATGCAAGGATTAATGTTGTGCGTAAGCTTTGATTAATGACACAGTCAAAAACTACAAATGATCATGAAAAGAACACGAAACAACCACAAACACTTAAACATAATTCTGATCTAGCAAACTGTCGACCAGCCCTCCTTCGGCTCAGCTTCTAGGAGTCCACGGGGATTGTTAGAATGGTTTTAGGACCTTGATAGCTAGATCCAAGTACCAAGATTCCATTTCCACTTTAGCCTAGGTCCTGGATGCATAGGTTTGGTCTCCACGTGTCGTGCAAGGTGGTCTGGTCACTAGTTTGATGCTGTCAATTTCGCGTTTTTATTTGTCAATTTCGCGCGTAAAGTAGGTCAAACATGGTTTGTTATGCACGAAACTTGGCGCACAACACTATTTGGCATATATTATTGTGTTGAAATGGTTAGACTTGATAATAATAGTCATATGCTAGAAATTAGAAGTTAAGTTGCGATTTTATCCGTTTTAAAGCGTTTTTGTCGATTCCGCGCGTAAAGTAGCTCAAACATGGTTTGTTATGCACGAAACTTGGTACACAACACTATTTGGCATATATTATTGTGTTGAAATGGTTATACTTGATAATAATAGTCATATGCTAGAAATTAGAAGTTAAGTTGCGATTTTATGCGTTTTTAAGCGTTTTTGTGAATTTCGCGCGTAAAGTACTCAAACATGGTTTTGATGCGAAACCGGGGCTGATTAAGGCCTTGGTTATGCAAGGATTAATGTTGTGCGTAAGCTTTGATTAATGACACAGTCAAAAACTACAAATGATCATGAAAAGAACACGAAACAACCACAAACACTTAAACATAATTCTGATCTAGCAAACTGTCGACCAGCCCTCCTTCGGCTCAGCTTCTAGGAGTCCACGGGGATTGTTAGAATGGTTTTAGGACCTTGATAGCTAGATCCAAGTACCAAGATTCCATTTCCACTTTAGCCTAGGTCCTGGATGCATAGGTTTGGTCTCCACGTGTCGTGCAAGGTGGTCTGGTCACTAGTTTGATGCTGTCAATTTCGCGTTTTTATTTGTCAATTTCGCGCGTAAAGTAGGTCAAACATGGTTTGTTATGCACGAAACTTGGCGCACAACACTATTTGGCATATATTATTGTGTTGAAATGGTTAGACTTGATAATAATAGTCATATGCTAGAAATTAGAAGTTAAGTTGCGATTTTATCCGTTTTTAAGCGTTTTTGTCGATTCCGCGCGTAAAGTAGCTCAAACATGGTTTGTTATGCACGAAACTTGGTACACAACACTATTTGGCATATATTATTGTGTTGAAATGGTTATACTTGATAATAATAGTCATATGCTAGAAATTAGAAGTTAAGTTGCGATTTTATGCGTTTTTGTGAATTTCGCGCGTAAAGTACTCAAACATGGTTTTGATGCGAAACCGGGGCTGATTAAGGCCTTGGTTATGCAAGGATTAATGTTGTGCGTAAGCTTTGATTAATGACACAGTCAAAAACTACAAATGATCATGAAAAGAACACGAAACAACCACAAACACTTAAACATAATTCTGATCTAGCAAACTGTCGACCAGCCCTCCTTCGGCTCAGCTTCTAGGAGTCCACGGGGATTGTTAGAATGGTTTTAGGACCTTGATAGCTAGATCCAAGTACCAAGATTCCATTTCCACTTTAGCCTAGGTCCTGGATGCATAGGTTTGGTCTCCACGTGTCGTGCAAGGTGGTCTGGTCACTAGTTTGATGCTGTCAATTTCGCGTTTTTATTTGTCAATTTCGCGCGTAAAGTAGGTCAAACATGGTTTGTTATGCACGAAACTTGGCGCACAACACTATTTGGCATATATTATTGTGTTGAAATGGTTAGACTTGATAATAATAGTCATATGCTAGAAATTAGAAGTTAAGTTGCGATTTTATCCGTTTTTAAGCGTTTTTGTCGATTCCGCGCGTAAAGTAGCTCAAACATGGTTTGTTATGCACGAAACTTGGTACACAACACTATTTGGCATATATTATTGTGTTGAAATGGTTATACTTGATAATAATAGTCATATGCTAGAAATTAGAAGTTAAGTTGCGATTTTATGCGTTTTTAAGCGTTTTTGTGAATTTCGCGCGTAAAGTACTCAAACATGGTTTTGATGCGAAACCGGGGCTGATTAAGGCCTTGGTTATGCAAGGATTAATGTTGTGCGTAAGCTTTGATTAATGACACAGTCAAAAACTACAAATGATCATGAAAAGAACACGAAACAACCACAAACACTTAAACATAATTCTGATCTAGCAAACTGTCGACCAGCCCTCCTTCGGCTCAGCTTCTAGGAGTCCACGGGGATTGTTAGAATGGTTTTAGGACCTTGATAGCTAGATCCAAGTACCAAGATTCCATTTCCACTTTAGCCTAGGTCCTGGATGCATAGGTTTGGTCTCCACGTGTCGTGCAAGGTGGTCTGGTCACTAGTTTGATGCTGTCAATTTCGCGTTTTTATTTGTCAATTTCGCGCGTAAAGTAGGTCAAACATGGTTTGTTATGCACGAAACTTGGCGCACAACACTATTTGGCATATATTATTGTGTTGAAATGGTTAGACTTGATAATAATAGTCATATGCTAGAAATTAGAAGTTAAGTTGCGATTTTATCCGTTTTTAAGCGTTTTTGTCGATTCCGCGCGTAAAGTAGCTCAAACATGGTTTGTTATGCACGAAACTTGGTACACAACACTATTTGGCATATATTATTGTGTTGAAATGGTTATACTTGATAATAATAGTCATATGCTAGAAATTAGAAGTTAAGTTGCGATTTTATGCGTTTTTAAGCGTTTTTGTGAATTTCGCGCGTAAAGTACTCAAACATGGTTTTGATGCGAAACCGGGGCTGATTAAGGCCTTGGTTATGCAAGGATTAATGTTGTGCGTAAGCTTTGATTAATGACACAGTCAAAAACTACAAATGATCATGAAAAGAACACGAAACAACCACAAACACTTAAACATAATTCTGATCTAGCAAACTGTCGACCAGCCCTCCTTCGGCTCAGCTTCTAGGAGTCCACGGGGATTGTTAGAATGGTTTTAGGACCTTGATAGCTAGATCCAAGTACCAAGATTCCATTTCCACTTTAGCCTAGGTCCTGGATGCATAGGTTTGGTCTCCACGTGTCGTGCAAGGTGGTCTGGTCACTAGTTTGATGCTGTCAATTTCGCGTTTTTATTTGTCAATTTCGCGCGTAAAGTAGGTCAAACATGGTTTGTTATGCACGAAACTTGGCGCACAACACTATTTGGCATATATTATTGTGTTGAAATGGTTAGACTTGATAATAATAGTCATATGCTAGAAATTAGAAGTTAAGTTGCGATTTTATCCGTTTTTAAGCGTTTTTGTCGATTCCGCGCGTAAAGTAGCTCAAACATGGTTTGTTATGCACGAAACTTGGTACACAACACTATTTGGCATATATTATTGTGTTGAAATGGTTATACTTGATAATAATAGTCATATGCTAGAAATTAGAAGTTAAGTTGCGATTTTATGCGTTTTTAAGCGTTTTTGTGAATTTCGCGCGTAAAGTACTCAAACATGGTTTTGATGCGAAACCGGGGCTGATTAAGGCCTTGGTTATGCAAGGATTAATGTTGTGCGTAAGCTTTGATTAATGACACAGTCAAAAACTACAAATGATCATGAAAAGAACACGAAACAACCACAAACACTTAAACATAATTCTGATCTAGCAAACTGTCGACCAGCCCTCCTTCGGCTCAGCTTCTAGGAGTCCACGGGGATTGTTAGAATGGTTTTAGGACCTTGATAGCTAGATCCAAGTACCAAGATTCCATTTCCACTTTAGCCTAGGTCCTGGATGCATAGGTTTGGTCTCCACGTGTCGTGCAAGGTGGTCTGGTCACTAGTTTGATGCTGTCAATTTCGCGTTTTTATTTGTCAATTTCGCGCGTAAAGTAGGTCAAACATGGTTTGTTATGCACGAAACTTGGCGCACAACACTATTTGGCATATATTATTGTGTTGAAATGGTTAGACTTGATAATAATAGTCATATGCTAGAAATTAGAAGTTAAGTTGCGATTTTATCCGTTTTTAAGCGTTTTTGTCGATTCCGCGCGTAAAGTAGCTCAAACATGGTTTGTTATGCACGAAACTTGGTACACAACACTATTTGGCATATATTATTGTGTTGAAATGGTTATACTTGATAATAATAGTCATATGCTAGAAATTAGAAGTTAAGTTGCGATTTTATGCGTTTTTAAGCGTTTTTGTGAATTTCGCGCGTAAAGTACTCAAACATGGTTTTGATGCGAAACCGGGGCTGATTAAGGCCTTGGTTATGCAAGGATTAATGTTGTGCGTAAGCTTTGATTAATGACACAGTCAAAAACTACAAATGATCATGAAAAGAACACGAAACAACCACAAACACTTAAACATAATTCTGATCTAGCAAACTGTCGACCAGCCCTCCTTCGGCTCAGCTTCTAGGAGTCCACGGGGATTGTTAGAATGGTTTTAGGACCTTGATAGCTAGATCCAAGTACCAAGATTCCATTTCCACTTTAGCCTAGGTCCTGGATGCATAGGTTTGGTCTCCACGTGTCGTGCAAGGTGGTCTGGTCACTAGTTTGATGCTGTCAATTTCGCGTTTTTATTTGTCAATTTCGCGCGTAAAGTAGGTCAAACATGGTTTGTTATGCACGAAACTTGGCGCACAACACTATTTGGCATATATTATTGTGTTGAAATGGTTAGACTTGATAATAATAGTCATATGCTAGAAATTAGAAGTTAAGTTGCGATTTTATCCGTTTTTAAGCGTTTTTGTCGATTCCGCGCGTAAAGTAGCTCAAACATGGTTTGTTATGCACGAAACTTGGTACACAACACTATTTGGCATATATTATTGTGTTGAAATGGTTATACTTGATAATAATAGTCATATGCTAGAAATTAGAAGTTAAGTTGCGATTTTATGCGTTTTTAAGCGTTTTTGTGAATTTCGCGCGTAAAGTACTCAAACATGGTTTTGATGCGAAACCGGGGCTGATTAAGGCCTTGGTTATGCAAGGATTAATGTTGTGCGTAAGCTTTGATTAATGACACAGTCAAAAACTACAAATGATCATGAAAAGAACACGAAACAACCACAAACACTTAAACATAATTCTGATCTAGCAAACTGTCGACCAGCCCTCCTTCGGCTCAGCTTCTAGGAGTCCACGGGGATTGTTAGAATGGTTTTAGGACCTTGATAGCTAGATCCAAGTACCAAGATTCCATTTCCACTTTAGCCTAGGTCCTGGATGCATAGGTTTGGTCTCCACGTGTCGTGCAAGGTGGTCTGGTCACTAGTTTGATGCTGTCAATTTCGCGTTTTTATTTGTCAATTTCGCGCGTAAAGTAGGTCAAACATGGTTTGTTATGCACGAAACTTGGCGCACAACACTATTTGGCATATATTATTGTGTTGAAATGGTTAGACTTGATAATAATAGTCATATGCTAGAAATTAGAAGTTAAGTTGCGATTTTATCCGTTTTTAAGCGTTTTTGTCGATTCCGCGCGTAAAGTAGCTCAAACATGGTTTGTTATGCACGAAACTTGGTACACAACACTATTTGGCATATATTATTGTGTTGAAATGGTTATACTTGATAATAATAGTCATATGCTAGAAATTAGAAGTTAAGTTGCGATTTTATGCGTTTTTAAGCGTTTTTGTGAATTTCGCGCGTAAAGTACTCAAACATGGTTTTGATGCGAAACCGGGGCTGATTAAGGCCTTGGTTATGCAAGGATTAATGTTGTGCGTAAGCTTTGATTAATGACACAGTCAAAAACTACAAATGATCATGAAAAGAACACGAAACAACCACAAACACTTAAACATAATTCTGATCTAGCAAACTGTCGACCAGCCCTCCTTCGGCTCAGCTTCTAGGAGTCCACGGGGATTGTTAGAATGGTTTTAGGACCTTGATAGCTAGATCCAAGTACCAAGATTCCATTTCCACTTTAGCCTAGGTCCTGGATGCATAGGTTTGGTCTCCACGTGTCGTGCAAGGTGGTCTGGTCACTAGTTTGATGCTGTCAATTTCGCGTTTTTATTTGTCAATTTCGCGCGTAAAGTAGGTCAAACATGGTTTGTTATGCACGAAACTTGGCGCACAACACTATTTGGCATATATTATTGTGTTGAAATGGTTAGACTTGATAATAATAGTCATATGCTAGAAATTAGAAGTTAAGTTGCGATTTTATCCGTTTTTAAGCGTTTTTGTCGATTCCGCGCGTAAAGTAGCTCAAACATGGTTTGTTATGCACGAAACTTGGTACACAACACTATTTGGCATATATTATTGTGTTGAAATGGTTATACTTGATAATAATAGTCATATGCTAGAAATTAGAAGTTAAGTTGCGATTTTATGCGTTTTTAAGCGTTTTTGTGAATTTCGCGCGTAAAGTACTCAAACATGGTTTTGATGCGAAACCGGGGCTGATTAAGGCCTTGGTTATGCAAGGATTAATGTTGTGCGTAAGCTTTGATTAATGACACAGTCAAAAACTACAAATGATCATGAAAAGAACACGAAACAACCACAAACACTTAAACATAATTCTGATTTAGCAAACTGTCGACCAGCCCTCCTTCGGCTCAGCTTCTAGGAGTCCACGGGGATTGTTAGAATGGTTTTAGGACCTTGATAGCTAGATACAAGTACCAAGATTCCATTTCCACTTTAGCCTAGGTCCTGGATGCATAGGTTTGGTCTCCACGTGTCGTGCAAGGTGGTCTGGTCACTAGTTTGATGCTGTCAATTTCGCGTTTTTATTTGTCAATTTCGCGCGTAAAGTAGGTCAAACATGGTTTGTTATGCACGAAACTTGGCGCACAACACTATTTGGCATATATTATTGTGTTGAAATGGTTAGACTTGATAATAATAGTCATATGCTAGAAATTAGAAGTTAAGTTGCGATTTTATCCGTTTTTAAGCGTTTTTGTCGATTCCGCGCGTAAAGTAGCTCAAACATGGTTTGTTATGCACGAAACTTGGTACACAACACTATTTGGCATATATTATTGTGTTGAAATGGTTATACTTGATAATAATAGTCATATGCTAGAAATTAGAAGTTAAGTTGCGATTTTATGCGTTTTTAAGCGTTTTTGTGAATTTCGCGCGTAAAGTACTCAAACATGGTTTTGATGCGAAACCGGGGCTGATTAAGGCCTTGGTTATGCAAGGATTAATGTTGTGCGTAAGCTTTGATTAATGACACAGTCAAAAACTACAAATGATCATGAAAAGAACACGAAACAACCACAAACACTTAAACATAATTCTGATCTAGCAAACTGTCGACCAGCCCTCCTTCGGCTCAGCTTCTAGGAGTCCACGGGGATTGTTAGAATGGTTTTAGGACCTTGATAGCTAGATCCAAGTACCAAGATTCCATTTCCACTTTAGCCTAGGTCCTGGATGCATAGGTTTGGTCTCCACGTGTCGTGCAAGGTGGTCTGGTCACTAGTTTGATGCTGTCAATTTCGCGTTTTTATTTGTCAATTTCGCGCGTAAAGTAGGTCAAACATGGTTTGTTATGCACGAAACTTGGCGCACAACACTATTTGGCATATATTATTGTGTTGAAATGGTTAGACTTGATAATAATAGTCATATGCTAGAAATTAGAAGTTAAGTTGCGATTTTATCCGTTTTAAAGCGTTTTTGTCGATTCCGCGCGTAAAGTAGCTCAAACATGGTTTGTTATGCACGAAACTTGGTACACAACACTATTTGGCATATATTATTGTGTTGAAATGGTTATACTTGATAATAATAGTCATATGCTAGAAATTAGAAGTTAAGTTGCGATTTTATGCGTTTTTAAGCGTTTTTGTGAATTTCGCGCGTAAAGTACTCAAACATGGTTTTGATGCGAAACCGGGGCTGATTAAGGCCTTGGTTATGCAAGGATTAATGTTGTGCGTAAGCTTTGATTAATGACACAGTCAAAAACTACAAATGATCATGAAAAGAACACGAAACAACCACAAACACTTAAACATAATTCTGATCTAGCAAACTGTCGACCAGCCCTCCTTCGGCTCAGCTTCTAGGAGTCCACGGGGATTGTTAGAATGGTTTTAGGACCTTGATAGCTAGATCCAAGTACCAAGATTCCATTTCCACTTTAGCCTAGGTCCTGGATGCATAGGTTTGGTCTCCACGTGTCGTGCAAGGTGGTCTGGTCACTAGTTTGATGCTGTCAATTTCGCGTTTTTATTTGTCAATTTCGCGCGTAAAGTAGGTCAAACATGGTTTGTTATGCACGAAACTTGGCGCACAACACTATTTGGCATATATTATTGTGTTGAAATGGTTAGACTTGATAATAATAGTCATATGCTAGAAATTAGAAGTTAAGTTGCGATTTTATCCGTTTTTAAGCGTTTTTGTCGATTCCGCGCGTAAAGTAGCTCAAACATGGTTTGTTATGCACGAAACTTGGTACACAACACTATTTGGCATATATTATTGTGTTGAAATGGTTATACTTGATAATAATAGTCATATGCTAGAAATTAGAAGTTAAGTTGCGATTTTATGCGTTTTTGTGAATTTCGCGCGTAAAGTACTCAAACATGGTTTTGATGCGAAACCGGGGCTGATTAAGGCCTTGGTTATGCAAGGATTAATGTTGTGCGTAAGCTTTGATTAATGACACAGTCAAAAACTACAAATGATCATGAAAAGAACACGAAACAACCACAAACACTTAAACATAATTCTGATCTAGCAAACTGTCGACCAGCCCTCCTTCGGCTCAGCTTCTAGGAGTCCACGGGGATTGTTAGAATGGTTTTAGGACCTTGATAGCTAGATCCAAGTACCAAGATTCCATTTCCACTTTAGCCTAGGTCCTGGATGCATAGGTTTGGTCTCCACGTGTCGTGCAAGGTGGTCTGGTCACTAGTTTGATGCTGTCAATTTCGCGTTTTTATTTGTCAATTTCGCGCGTAAAGTAGGTCAAACATGGTTTGTTATGCACGAAACTTGGCGCACAACACTATTTGGCATATATTATTGTGTTGAAATGGTTAGACTTGATAATAATAGTCATATGCTAGAAATTAGAAGTTAAGTTGCGATTTTATCCGTTTTTAAGCGTTTTTGTCGATTCCGCGCGTAAAGTAGCTCAAACATGGTTTGTTATGCACGAAACTTGGTACACAACACTATTTGGCATATATTATTGTGTTGAAATGGTTATACTTGATAATAATAGTCATATGCTAGAAATTAGAAGTTAAGTTGCGATTTTATGCGTTTTTAAGCGTTTTTGTGAATTTCGCGCGTAAAGTACTCAAACATGGTTTTGATGCGAAACCGGGGCTGATTAAGGCCTTGGTTATGCAAGGATTAATGTTGTGCGTAAGCTTTGATTAATGACACAGTCAAAAACTACAAATGATCATGAAAAGAACACGAAACAACCACAAACACTTAAACATAATTCTGATCTAGCAAACTGTCGACCAGCCCTCCTTCGGCTCAGCTTCTAGGAGTCCACGGGGATTGTTAGAATGGTTTTAGGACCTTGATAGCTAGATCCAAGTACCAAGATTCCATTTCCACTTTAGCCTAGGTCCTGGATGCATAGGTTTGGTCTCCACGTGTCGTGCAAGGTGGTCTGGTCACTAGTTTGATGCTGTCAATTTCGCGTTTTTATTTGTCAATTTCGCGCGTAAAGTAGGTCAAACATGGTTTGTTATGCACGAAACTTGGCGCACAACACTATTTGGCATATATTATTGTGTTGAAATGGTTAGACTTGATAATAATAGTCATATGCTAGAAATTAGAAGTTAAGTTGCGATTTTATCCGTTTTTAAGCGTTTTTGTCGATTCCGCGCGTAAAGTAGCTCAAACATGGTTTGTTATGCACGAAACTTGGTACACAACACTATTTGGCATATATTATTGTGTTGAAATGGTTATACTTGATAATAATAGTCATATGCTAGAAATTAGAAGTTAAGTTGCGATTTTATGCGTTTTTAAGCGTTTTTGTGAATTTCGCGCGTAAAGTACTCAAACATGGTTTTGATGCGAAACCGGGGCTGATTAAGGCCTTGGTTATGCAAGGATTAATGTTGTGCGTAAGCTTTGATTAATGACACAGTCAAAAACTACAAATGATCATGAAAAGAACACGAAACAACCACAAACACTTAAACATAATTCTGATCTAGCAAACTGTCGACCAGCCCTCCTTCGGCTCAGCTTCTAGGAGTCCACGGGGATTGTTAGAATGGTTTTAGGACCTTGATAGCTAGATCCAAGTACCAAGATTCCATTTCCACTTTAGCCTAGGTCCTGGATGCATAGGTTTGGTCTCCACGTGTCGTGCAAGGTGGTCTGGTCACTAGTTTGATGCTGTCAATTTCGCGTTTTTATTTGTCAATTTCGCGCGTAAAGTAGGTCAAACATGGTTTGTTATGCACGAAACTTGGCGCACAACACTATTTGGCATATATTATTGTGTTGAAATGGTTAGACTTGATAATAATAGTCATATGCTAGAAATTAGAAGTTAAGTTGCGATTTTATCCGTTTTTAAGCGTTTTTGTCGATTCCGCGCGTAAAGTAGCTCAAACATGGTTTGTTATGCACGAAACTTGGTACACAACACTATTTGGCATATTTTATTGTGTTGAAATGGTTATACTTGATAATAATAGTCATATGCTAGAAATTAGAAGTTAAGTTGCGATTTTATGCGTTTTTAAGCGTTTTTGTGAATTTCGCGCGTAAAGTACTCAAACATGGTTTTGATGCGAAACCGGGGCTGATTAAGGCCTTGGTTATGCAAGGATTAATGTTGTGCGTAAGCTTTGATTAATGACACAGTCAAAAACTACAAATGATCATGAAAAGAACACGAAACAACCACAAACACTTAAACATAATTCTGATCTAGCAAACTGTCGACCAGCCCTCCTTCGGCTCAGCTTCTAGGAGTCCACGGGGATTGTTAGAATGGTTTTAGGACCTTGATAGCTAGATCCAAGTACCAAGATTCCATTTCCACTTTAGCCTAGGTCCTGGATGCATAGGTTTGGTCTCCACGTGTCGTGCAAGGTGGTCTGGTCACTAGTTTGATGCTGTCAATTTCGCGTTTTTATTTGTCAATTTCGCGCGTAAAGTAGGTCAAACATGGTTTGTTATGCACGAAACTTGGCGCACAACACTATTTGGCATATATTATTGTGTTGAAATGGTTAGACTTGATAATAATAGTCATATGCTAGAAATTAGAAGTTAAGTTGCGATTTTATCCGTTTTTAAGCGTTTTTGTCAATTCCGCGCGTAAAGTAGCTCAAACTTTGTTTGTTTTGCACGAAACTTGGCACACAACACTATTTGGTATATATTATTGTGTAGAAGTTGTTAGAATTGAAAATCATAGTCATATTCTAGAATTTATGTGTTAAGTTGCGATTTTATGCGTTTTTAACCGTTTTTGACACTAACTTCTATTTTCTCTTAGTGCTTTCAACAACCTCCTTCTTCCGTTGACTGCGGCTACTACGCGCTGAAGTTTATGGACGATATTATAAATTCCGTGAAGGAATTTGGAGTCGAAAATATAGATGCCGTAAGTATTTGTTACGTTCTTAATTAAATATATTATTGGTAAAATCTAAATGTTTCTATATTAATAGCTTTTATTTTAATATTATAATATAGGTTTTAAACGACATTCCGAGGGAAACACGTGCTTTGAGAAGTGAAGAGATGCGCGAATTAAAAGACAAGATTGCCGTGTATCTTGCTAATATTTGTCCTTGATAAATTGTAATTAGTATATATATTGATTATTTTTTATAGTTTATTAATGTATATATATATATATATATGTACGTACATATTATATTATATATATATACGAGCGAGAGTTTATTATTACAAAGAGATTAATGTTGATTATCTGTGATTATCATTGGATTAATCACTGTTATTACATTGTAATATTATTGCATTATTATAAGGATTAAACGGAAAAAGAAAAAAAAAAAAAAGAGACTTATTGCTGCGGTTCGAGACCTGACCGCAGCAAATAAACCTTCACTTATTGCTGCGGTTTTACCCCCTGACCGCAGCAAATAATGCTTCACTTTTTGCTGCGGTTTTTGCCCATAACCGCAGCAAATAACACCACTTATTGCTGCGGTTTTTAACCGCAGCATTTAAATTAGGACATTTGCTGCTATCACTATTGCTGGGGGCCAAAACCGCAGCAAATAATGGCAGAAAAACCGCAGCAAACAAGGTTTTTTCCACTAGTGAGTTTTTATAATTTTTAATTATACATAACTAGAGATATTAAGGATGAAATTAGTGTATTAGATCGCGTGAACAAAACAAACGTTGCAAAAACGGAAAAAGTAACATTTTAAACAATTTTTTTCTCATGTTTTGCTTTTTTTTTTTTAATAATACCTGATTCATTAATAAAGAGTCATACGATATCTACATCAGAGATAAAAATTAGCAAGTACATAGCAACTTTAACCAAATATAATTCAAAATTAACAAAACTACGATCGTTGTATATGATATCTATATGAGATCTGACAATTCTAAATATTCTCTTTCACATTGTTGTTTGACACAACCTTCTACGAGGGGATCTTTCGATTTTCGATTTGTTGTAGTCTTGAGATAGAATTGAATTTGTAAGAAAAACAGCAACAAAAGAAACAGAAATGTTTTTCTTTTATTGATTCATTCACACAAAAGAAACTTGAATTGAATTGATTGCAGAGCGCTAAAAAATCCCAAGTCCAAAATGTTCATATCTGGACTAGAGGCCGGTTGACAAACTAGTCTAATGTTAAATCCGTCTTTCTTGGCTTCTTCATTGAATGCATGATCATTTATTAAAATATACGGCTTGGCGTTATCTTGTTGAATCCAAATATCTTTCACCCCATTTGCTGGCCATTTTGATCTTATTGCTGGTAGGACTTCAGTGATTAGTTTGTCTCGTAGAACGTCGCGTGTAACTCTTGTTATTGCTCGTAATTGTGCTGTACCCGCTGGTCTGTTTTCTGACCTCCTCATTGCATAATAAGTCTCTGTAAACGGAAAAATTCCTATTTTTCCATCCCACAACACTTCACCAGCTGAATTAATGTGAGGTCTTGCAACAGCTGCTATAAACATCACTTTGCCTATGAAATTTTTATTTTGCACACATTTATATGGTTCCTCCTCTTCCCAAGGGAATAAATAATACCTCTGTGTTGCCCTACTCATGTAGAACCATTTTTCATCTATGTGCACGACATTATACATAAGTCCAAATTTTGGTATATTATCTATAGTGGGTGGTATTATTTGGGATAAAATGAAGTTAATTCTTCTCATTTTGTGGTCATGAGAAAGTTTTGGTTTAATTGAATTTGTGTATGCTCTAATATTACCGGATTTCATCATTCTATAAACTTATGAATGACCAATGCCTAATGCAGTGGCCATTGCTCTAATTGTGGTTCTCTTTGCAAATTCATGTCAAACACTCTTGGTTTCCTACCAACTCTTCCCCTTTTTCTACTATTAGCATCAATTACAATGCCATTTTGCATTGATGTTTTGGCTGATTCCGACAGCCTTGCTATTGTCCACCTAGATGTGTTATGTTGCAATGCAATTGTTTTAATTGTACCCCGTGGCAAACGTCTATTTGGTTCTTTAGACAAACTAGTTAACTGTTGTACAATTAACTTTCTGGTCTGAACTGGTAGTTCCCTCTTACTACCTACTGGTTGTTGTCTTAATGTTTGCTGTTGGTTCGGTTCAGTTTCTGTTTCCTCCCGTGTTAATGATTGAATATGGCTTATGGGTTCCTCTAAACTCAAACTGACATCTATGTTTCCACAATTCTCACTTGTGTACTCATCATAAATGTCATATTCAGAATCTATATTAAGGTTTTCAAAGTAAGAAATAAATACCTCAATATCAGAATTAATGAATTCCTCTTCTTGAATTTGAACATCAGCCATTTGCTATTTTTAATTGCTTGTTGTTGGTTTTGTAGAATTGATGAAAGAAATAGGATTGGATCCAAATTCTTATGAACAATTTAAAAGGGGAGGACAACAAATGAAGAAATTGAAATGAAGAAGTGTTGATCTGGTTTCATACACAGTTTGATTTATTTATAGATAGATCAAATGTGTTGAAAAATTAATGTTGACTTTTATGTAAAAATTTTTACTTTTGTTGAAAATTTGTAATATTGGAGGGAATTCTAATATTTGGGTGGGAAAATCTTTTTTTGGGGGCAAATGAAACTGAAATCTAACTTAATCTGAAATTATGTTTATTATCTAAACTATTTTTCCTTTTTGTTTTAAAACTAACAATAATAAAATATTATATCCTATAAAGTGAATAGTAATTTACATTGTAGGTGATCAGAATCCTTAATATTTATAACAAACTTTTGATCCCTAACAACCTTATAACAAACTATACAAAAAAACAGAATGCCACCTAAGCAAACTAAATTTAAACCAACTTTGTTATGCTTGTCAAAAGAACACGTGCTGAATGCTGCTGTGCACAAACAATGTAGAGCCTCCAGTAGCTTGAACTTGAAATAAGACTTATAACTGAATGGCCTTGATCAACATTTACATCCCACATTGCAGAAGACATATACATGGATAGTGATGGAGACTACCTAGAATTTGATGTAGTTGATGATAATTGCTATTTTAGTGTCTCCTACATTATCTCATTAATCTCTACAAACAAATCAATTATAAAGCAAACTTCATAACTTTAAACTCTCAAGAAAAGAGAGATCAAAACTCAATATATGAGTAGAATCAACCCAATGAATGGGTAGAGCAACTTTTTTGTAGGGAGAGAATAAAAATTTATTTTAATCATATTCAAAAAGATTAAAACGGAATAAATTAAGGGCTTATTATCAATCAAAAAGTTTATAATAATCCCAAATCAACTATAAAAATTAGAATTTTCTTAGAGAGAAGAGAGAAAAGATTGAAAGGCGATTACAATTAAACATTGATAAATTAACATATTTTGCTTAAGATTTTATAATTTTTCATAAATATCCAAATAAAAATAATTTTATAATAATTAATTATAAAAATAAACTAATTATTTAAGTGGGGCTCGAAAAGTTTATCTTTCGTTCAACTACCGCTTTGGCCTTTGGATCCTTCTCTTACAAATAAAGTAAGAATTCCTCCCTTATTCCTTCCCTCCTAACATAAGCACAGAAAATTCCTCCGTCTCCCCCAATTTCCTTTTCATTACTACGCAAAAATGGTGGAAACAATCTCCATTGAAGAAACCACCAACATCTCACCAAACAACCCACCTTTCACCCAAACTCACACACTCCCTCTTTCTCATCTTGACATTGATCTCAACCTCCATGTCACATTCCGCTACTTCCGGGTCTACGCCTACCCATCAAACCAAATACCCGACCCATTTAACCTCATCACATCCGCTTTACGAACCGCTCTCGGTCCCTACTACCCTCTCACGGGTACAATCCGTCCAGTCGGTGGTGGTGGGTACGAGTTGCTCTGCACCCCTAATCGGGGCATTCCAGTAGTAAAAGCCTCCATGGATTTCTCATTGGAAACCCTAAACTACTTGGATGACCCGGATGAATCCCTATCCGATCAATTAGTCCCCAACCCGGATCCGAATGAAGCAATGGAGCATCCCATGATATTACAGATCACTTTGTTTAAATGTGGAGGGTATGTTCTTGGATCAGCTGTTCATAATATGTTGTGTGATGGGATGGGAGCATCCGAGTTTTTTACTTGGGTAGCTGAATTAACTCGTGGAGAGACTCGGTTAATGGTTGAACCGGTTTGGAATCGAGATGTTTTGCTTGGTCCGAGAGAACCAACCCGGGTCGAGTTTCCATTTGGAGAGTTTTTGAGTTTGGATAAGGAGTTTTCGCCTTATATGCAAAACGTTGGACCGGTTGTTAGAGTTTGTTTTCCGATGCTGGAAAAGTGGTTGGACCGGTTTAAGGAGTATTTGGTTGAACGGTCCGGTTCAAAATTTACCACTTTTGAAGCTTTAGGCGCTTTCATTTGGCAAGCAAGGTTAGTAGTATCATTGAATTGACTGATATCATACATACTAATAATCATATATAATCATATGTATAATAAAAATATTAAAAGTGATAAATGTTATTTTTAGTGAATTTTGAGAAACGAAACTATTTAAGTGGATGATAATATTTCCTTTATTTTGGAATCTAATTTTTTTTTTAAATTAGAGCTAGTAAAATATAGTTAAATAATACAATGTAGTAATTCTATATACATAGCGAAGTTGATAATTTTAATTGATTGAAAAATGATTTATTTAATAAATTAATTTTAAAAAAAATAATATTTAATTTTTACGTTAAAAACGTCACGTATTCGATAAATTTAATCACAATAATATATACTTGTATTATTTTCTAAAGTTATATTTTTATACTAATAATCTCTAATCACCAAAAAATAATTGAAAAAATGATTTGCTACAACCTTAACATAATAGCGAGCTAGTGTATTGTTAATAAAATTAGTGTGCGCTTAATTTATATTAAACTTTACTTTATTTGTTAATTATTTGCTTATAATTGTAATATTAGGATATCGTATACTAGTGACTAGTGTGCTCTATTTTTGGTTTGGGTTAAGTGGAGAGAATCCTAATTAAAGCAATGAAAATCAATCCTTGTCGTAGAAGTGAGAATTGAACTTTTATCAAAAGGGTGAAATGAAAAACTTTTTTGTAATTATTAACCTAAGATTTTAACGATGAAAATTAATTTTTATAATAATTAGAAAAAACAAAAACATTAGTTCCAGCCCCTTAATAAGCCAGCCTATAACCTCTACATCAATCCATTATTTTTGTTATATACTCTAATTATATATACATTTTGTTGAAATATATTAAAATTCTAACACCCAAATTAATTTAAGCAAACCAAATAAGAAATAGGTTGCGTTGCATTATTGAATATTTACAAATGATATTAGGATAATTTGTCCCTTATCGATGAATTAAAGATAATGTGCACAATTTACAAGTTATTAGAGTCTTTTTTCCGAAGGTTTTGGGATGATATATCCTAGGCTTATAAAGTGTGCACGTTCTGTTTTTTCGATTATATGCTGACATTAACACAAATTTTTATTATTTAACAAAATAGGGTAAAAGCATCAAATATACCAAAGGATAGAAAAGTGAAGTTTGCATACTTAATGAACATAAGAAAAGTAACAAAACCAGCATTACCAAAAGGATATTGGGGTAATGGTTGTATGCAAATGTATGTTCAACTAACTGCAGAAGAACTACTGAATCAGCCCATATGGAAGACAGCAATGCTAATAAAGAACAGTAAATACAATGCAACAGATGAATATGTGAGATCATACATTGACTTTCAGAAGGAGAATTATGACAAAGGGATAACAGCAGGTCAAGATGTCAGTGGGTTTACTGATTGGAGACACTTAGGTCATTCTAAGGTCGATTTCGGGTCAGGTGGTCCGGTGACGGTGTTTCCTCTTTCTAAGCATTTTATGGGGAGTATTGAGCCTTGTTATTTCTTGCCCTATTCTTCTCATGGGAGGAATAAACTAAATGATGATGATCTTGGGTTTAAGGTTTTGGTTTGCATGCGTGAATCAGCTAGGATGAAATTTATGGATCAAATGGATAAATTTTGTAAACTTGATTTTGATTTAAGCTAAGATATTAGCTATATATACTCCCTCTGTCACTGTTAGGGGTGTGTATAGAAACCCGATTCGAAATATCCGGTATTCGGTTTTGTTTTCGCAAATCGGATAATCTGGATCGGGTATGCGGTTTTTAAACTGGGTAACGGATAATTCGGATTCGGGTCACATATTTTTGGAAACCGGATATCCGGTATCCAATTATATATATATATATATATATATATATATATATATATATATATATATATATATATATATATATGTATGTATATATATATATATGTATATATATATATATATATATATATATATATATACGTATACTTTTTTCGTAAATAAAATTGTGATGGTATCCATTAAGCTTACGTCGGATTTAATCTTAATATATAATTTTTCTCCCGCAATTTTTTTTTATGATTGGTCTTACTTAAACCAATGTGTAATAATGTTATTCTTTAAATTTCTTAATTTGTCTTTTATGACTAACTAAGCTAAATATTTTTAGAAGTTAGTATTTGAATTTTATATAATAAATTTTTTAAAAATAAAAATAAAGATAAAAAACGCATGGTTGAACTGAAAAAGAAATCTGGATATCCAGTTTAATTCGGGTCGAAATCGAATCACGTTTTAAGGTATCCAAAAAACCGGATATCCGGATCCGGGTCGACTTGGTATCCGGTTTTGTACAGCCCTAGTCACTGTTAATAAAATATAATGGGAAATGACATAAAAATTAAAAAAGTGTTGGAGACATAAAAATTGTATGGATATGATTAAAAAAAGAAAAATAAAAAAATATGTGAATAAGAATTAATGAAAATGGTGGAAATATTGTAATTCTTAATGAACGGGTTAAATAGAATTTTGGGGAAACTCAGGGAGATAGAGGAGGTATATAACTAATGCATTCACCTATGTGTTTTATTTGTGTTATGCTTCTTATCGATATAAAATAGGGCAAGCTAAGGGATTGTTATTAGTGTGTATTGTTTTTTGATTAAGAATCGAAATTAATAAAGATGATAATGAGGAATTGAGGATAGTAATACGAATGTATGAGATTCAATTCCATATAAATTCAAAGATTGAAAGAGAATATGCAAAAATCTCAAATTTATTCTACTACAATCATACTTTTTATTAATTTATCCGTTATTTGATGTCAATTGTAACATGTTTGTTTGTTGTTGATTCAATATATATGTTATTGTTGTATTTTGATTTTTAGCTTATTAATCAATTATACAATTAAAAAATTATATTGTATTTTGTAAATTACTTTTAAGTAAATTGAAAAGTTGACATGTGAGTCAAATAAAAAGTAGCTTGCATTTTGGTTTATTGACTTATTTTTTTATTGATGAACAACCAACATTCAATAACTAATTTTACCAAATATTTCAATGAACAAATGACTTACAACGTTAAAATAAATATTAATAAAATTGCTATCAACTTGTCAAATAAATAAACTGAACAACGCATCAGCCAATCAATTGTCAAACACTCCATATTATATTTTATAAAGTCATTGATATTTTTTTCCCTTAAGACTAAGATACTCCTTCTATTTCACCGTCATCTTCTCATTTGATTTTGATGAATAATTAATCACTAGAAAAGTGTAGAGGCCACATACATAGTTGTCCTTAAAATGTAGGACTATATATATAATTTACTTTTACCTTAAATTATAGATAAAAGGGTCTGAATCAAACTTAAAATCTTAAATCAAAAATAAATAAATAAATAAACTTACTCGAATCAAACTTAAAATCTTAAATCAAAAATAAATAAGTAAATAAACTTACTCAAATCAGACAAGACACGGTTCTCAAGGGTACTTTATGTCTTAATCACTCTTTCAAGTGTAACACAAAGTAAATTAAAAGATAAAAGCGCGCACACGGCACTCCACTCTACCTTTTCTCTACTCAGACACTCGGAAGGTCCTAACTTAACCCAACTCAACCCACTCAGAAACTCAAGGATACACAGCACTTCTCTAAGATCTCCACCCGGATCCGTACCATTCTGCACGCCTGAACGGTATTTAGCTGCTAATTCTCCCGCCAAATCTACTTGCTCCCCGGAAAGGACTGCAAATTACTCTACCCAAACTAGTAGTTTGCGCCATTTTTGTGTGAGTTCTCATCCTCCATTGCATTTCTCTTTTTGCTAGCTTTGATTGAGACTTCTTTACTTAGTTGTGATAATGTGTTTGAAATTTGAATTTTCTTTTTTTTAGAGATTAGGGTGTTGTGAATTAGTAAGTTAATTGCTTACTTTGTTTCAATTCTTGGGTCGATTTGTTACTGGGTTTCAACTCAAGTTTTCTTTTTCGATTGGTTCTTATATCCAGTAGGATTATTACTTGAAGTGGAAATTATTCAACTTCTGTTGAATTAATATCTAATTGGGTTTCACGGTGATCTATTTGTTCCATTTTGTGGCAGATTTCATGTCATCTTGGTGATGCTATTCTGTTACAAAGGATTTGCTATTGTGTAACGTATTGTAATTTTATCATTCCATTCTTGAATTTGTAAAATAAGGGTTGTTAATTTTGTTGTGGCAGGTTAGTTATATATTTTTGTCTCAAGTGTATAAAATGTTTGCCCTATTTAGTTAAGTGTGCTTTTGTTAAAAGTTGGGCTTGGTGATTTGATGGGAAACTGCAAAGCAGCACCATATATAGTTTATGGAAGAATAAAGCAGTGGGGTAAGTGAATGACAACTAAAATGAGGCAAATGAGAAGTTCATTTTCTCATCATCCAGCTATAATTGGAATAAGATTCTAAATTTTTGAAGATATTTGATGAAACTGCCATTAATTTTATTAGGTAGTCACTCAATTTGACCTACATCATTAAAGCAAGAACTTATATAGCTCTTGTTTAAGGAAACAAATCTCATAAGTGCTTTTTTCCTTATAATTTCGTGCATTTAATGATTATGAGATACTAAAGTTTTATTTTGTTAAATTAGGCTGGACTTATTGTGAATGCCAGCATATTAACGAGGGGACACAAGTGCACACACTTCATAAGCCAAGGAGATATATACCATCCCAAAATCATATGGCAATGGGAAGAAGGTCTCTAATAGCGTATAAAGCGTGCACACCATTTTCAATTTATCGATGTGGGATAACTCATCCCAACACCCCCCTCACATGCGAACCCCCGTCAAGTTCGCATGTGGGAGTAATCAATTAGGGTAGGAACGCCATTCTTTTCGAACCTACCATTTTTAAATTGTTGATCGAACCATCGGCTCGGATACCATGTTAAATTAGGCTGGACTTATTGTGAATGCCAGCATATTAACGGGGGGACACAAGTGCACACACTTCATAAGCCAAGGAGATATATACCATCCCAAAACCATATGGCAATGGGAAGAAGGTCTCTAATAGCTTATAAAGCGTGCACACCATTTTCAATTTATCGATGTGGGATAACTCATCCCAACATATTGATTTACAGTTCTCTGTAGTAACAAAGTCTAATATATACTTAGTGCTTACAAATTTTATTGGGCACCACTCCTAACTCTTTTTTATAACTCACACGTCACTAACCCACATTTTCTACTCTTCACTCCTCATCATATTGAGGTATGTTCACACTATTTTAGTGTGCACTAAGTTGGCACATGACTTTTTCTTCTATGCTAAGACAATTTTTATCCTTTTGTTATTGATGATTAGATATTGGTGATCTGTTGAAATGTATATCCTCCTTAGATTTGACAATTATGTAGCTTACCACTAGACATTTTAAGTTTATTTAGGAAACCAATCTACTTAATATATTTCTAATTAGCATTTGGTTAACACTATGCATTTGTAGGGGGAAATGTCAAAGGATGAAATAGTCTCAAAAGGAAATAAATAACTAAGAGGAAGATTAAGAGGAGTAGGTTCCAAAAGTAATTTATCTTGCCAAGCGTAAGGTTTGATTGTATATGAATCATCTTGCAACCTTGTTTAGTTATTAGGAAGACTTAAAAATTGAACGATACTAACGGACACAAAGATTCCTAGTCAAACCAAAATAGAGCTATTACTATATTTTATATGATTTCGATGAAGTGAAGTTTGGGATTCCCTCCATAATAAGAGGAGAGATATGTGTGGTTTATGAGTCTAAAATTGTGTTTAAAATGGACGGGTATTGAAGATTTAGTGAAAATTTGATGTTCAACATTTTGCATTATTGGGGTTTTGTAATTTTTGTGTTTAGTTGAAAAAAGTGAGAAGCCAGATTAAAGCTTACATGTCTAACTAGGTGAGAGTATGTGAGCCACATCTTTACTAAATTTCTAAATTTAATTTTTAATTAACGTTTGATGTATTAAGTGTTACCTTATTTAGTCTTTTCCATGCAATTGTTGTTTCGATTTGTTCGAATCTAATTACTATTCCCTAGCTACTCATTCACTGAAATTTTCTAATTAAGAACTCAAGGTCAAGACCTTTATTAGAAGAGGGAGAGAAGAATAGAAGGAGAAGAGAGAAAAAGACAAATTGAAGAAAATGATAATAGAAAAGAAGAAAAAATGATGCAAGAGTTAACAAAAGACTAAACAATATGCATACCTAAGGCACCGACTCTTCACCTCTCCCCTTGCTTTTGACCTTCCTCAATCTTGCTTATCTCTTTTGTTCTCCGTTTTCTTCTTTCTTTCTTCAGCCACATGTACCCTTTTGTTTCTTATATATTGGTGTAAATAAAATATTTTGATTTCATTAAAAATCAATTATTGTACTATTTTTCAATAGTTTCTTCGGTTCTAGAATTGAAATAATAACTTGTATTTAAAAAATAAATTGAAATGGGTATACAAATCTAACCCCAAGCATAAGATCTTTTGGCCATCGAATTACAATCCTGAATTTTTCCTCCATACTAAAGCAAATCCAAATAATGTAACTCGCTGAGTCAACTACGACACTATGACACAATCACTGCTAGTGCTACGGTTTCGGATCATCTTTTGGCCTTAGCTCATACGAAAGGCTTTTGTTCCCTTTTGCATTTTTTGTATTTGTTTAGGCCTGCTTGATTTAATGCTTAATTTTCTCTTGACTAGGCCTTTTGCTAGTATGTGTGCCTGATCCCATATGGTTGTATTGGCCATTTCTATAATAGGGTATTCATATGTGGCTTACATTGTTTTGTTAGGGCTCATATGCTAAGTCCGGGCTCAGGTTTGAATATTTGTTGATTTGGAGGGGTTTTGGAGGGGTATCAAATGCTTTTCATGGGTTATTAATATAACTTTAATTTCCAAAAAAATGATAGGGAATATGATACCTATTAAAAAATTGTATGGATAGCCATTGACTTGCTTATGTAATCATTGTTCAAATTTATGACTCCTATTACAAAACCGTGTGGATATGAACTAATTAGAAGGGTTTCTTTTGCAAGCTAAATTTACACATAGTTTGGATGCAACCATTTGCTCTATGTATATTAGGATTTGCAATTGAATTCGTAACTTTAGTAGTAGTTTTTGATGTTGTAGCATTTTTTAAATGTGTTTAGTTGATAGTGTGGTGTCTTTCTTTGAATGGTAAGGAAGGAGGGGAGGGTCTTGAATTTAATTTAAAGGAAACGAAAAAAAAGAAAATTTGGGACTTTTGGGCCTTACGCCTTGGTTGATCTTAGATTAATTATCTTAAGTGGTTCTTGGTTGTACTTTTCTACAGTGTTTTCCTTCAACTTGTGAGTGTCTATACCTTTTTGGTTGTAGTTATTGCTTCTTCAGTGGCTAATGGCTCTAATATGTCGATTCCAGGATATTTGTTGCTTCTAGACTTGCTGTTGATGTTTTAAGAGGGTTGGTATTACATTGGCGAAGTTCAATTGTATTTTCTGGGAGCTCCAATAAGCAGGCTGATTCTGGCATCGACACCCTTTCTTATGGTTTCTGGTAGAACTTTAGGGTTATAGAGAACTCATTATGGTTCTCACCTAAATATACACTGATGGAGCAATTTATCAATTTTGTGATTCGACCTCCCAGGTATCTATTCCATTTCTCCTGCATTGAGCATATTTACTTGTGAGCCCATCATCTATATGAACTTTTGCCGCTGCTCTTGGTTTTCCATGATTTATGTTTGTTAACTTTGGCCTTTGAGGTTAGCATGCTGTAAACACAATTTGCTTCAAGTGATTTATAAGTAGATGAAGTCTCCCTCTGTTGCCTTGCTTCCTATATAGGAACTTATTGAAGTCAAGAATTCACACCACTTATTTTTGCTCACAAATGTTGATCAAGGCTCTCTCTGATTGTGAGTGTGGTGATTGTGGTCTTTGTTACATAGCATGATTTCTAGTGACCGAGATTCTTGTGGGGGATACCAAGGCTACTTTAATAGATAATAAGGTGTTGGGCAATTGTTAAAATGATTAGTGTTGGCTTTACTTGGGTGGCTACTATATGTCTATATTATTGTTGTTGATACAATTTTGGCTGTTGCCTCTTCACGTTCTGTTTTGCTTTTGTGTGGGTATTGTATAGGGCTGTGTACGATCCAGATCAGTACTTGTGGGAGAAGGATTTTACACTTGCTGGCAGAGCATACAAAAGAGAGGATTTGGAGGCAAGTATGGGCATCAACACTAGCTCCAGTAGTTTTATTCTGGTATTTGTTATTGTGCTGCATTATTTTGTCATTTGAACTTTGTGCCTTGCTTCTGTGATGAAACTATGCAGCTTGAAAATGGAAGAGGCCAAACCTTGAAGTGTAGTCATTATGTTCCATCTCTTCTCCCAGAAAATCCTGCTCTTCCATGTGTTGTATACTGTCATGGCAATAGGTTTGTCAATAAATTTGATGTTTGTATTTGATTGAGGATATAAAATTCACAATTGATAAACTATTGTACTACAGTGGATGCCGAGCAGATGCAAATGAAGCTGCGGTTGTTCTTCTTCCAGCAAATATTACAGTATTTACTCTGGACTTCTCGGGATCAGGCTTATCTGATGGTAAATATGTTAGCCTTGGATGGCATGAGGTTTGTATATATGTTAAAGGGAGCTTTCTTATCAGTTAAAAATTTATGGTTGGTCGCATTACCTTAAACTTTATTTGTTCTCTTTTTCTTATTCCAGAAAGATGATCTCAGGGTTGTAATCTCATATCTAAGAAGTCAAAAGCGTGTAGCGCATATAGGCCTTTGGGGAAGATCTATGGGTGCTGTCACAAGGTATACATGCTACCTTTTCTGTAAAGTTCCTCTGATCGGCTTTGTTATAATTATTTACTCTGTTGTGCGGGTTTCTTCAATATTTATTCTTGTTTTTCTGCTCAATATATTGAACATTTGACATTTTTTAAATGGTTCTCATCCCCCCTCCCCCCGCTTTGGTTTGATATCCATTCTACTTCCCTAACTGTAAGTCGTGTTAAAATTGCTGGATCTGTTATTGCCAATGCTTTTTTGCCTTGCTTTGTATGAAGGTGGTGATGAAATTTTTGATGAACTTAAATTGGAGTCCATATAAGCTAAATGTATAGTTTGATCTTTTGCTGGAGTGTTACGTAGAGTGGTTATATGACTTCCTCATGGTGTAGCTGAGTAGTGATGTTAGAACTCCATCAAAGGCGTCTAAAATTGTTAAATTTTTATAGCCTTTTGTGTGCCGTTCTAGTGCTGTCGATACATGATTTTGCGACTTTGTGATTTTTTTAAAAGCTTGAATCAAAAGGCTTTTTTAAGATTTCCTACTTAAAATAACATCGTACTGCTGCTACTCTATTTTGTTCTTGCAGCCTTCTTTATGGATCGAAGGATCCTTCAATCTCTGGGATGGTTCTAGATAGTGCGTTCACTAATTTATTCGATCTTATGATGGAACTTGTTGATGTCTACAAGATACGGCTTCCCAAATTCACTGTAAGTTTGATTTCCTCTGTAACTTTGATGTGGTTACTGTTCTGACTTTCTTTACCTAATGATGTCATGCTCTGTTTTCATTGTTTCTTGTTGGGCTCTGGGCTGCTTTTACGTAAAAGTTTTGATATGAGACTTGTATAGGATCTCATACGACGGTGTAAAATAAAAAGTGTATCTTAGGTGATGTTTTCAAATTAGTTGCACTGAAACAGTAACTTTAATACTATAAGATCATTATAAATGGATGAACAAAATCTCCCCCCAGAGTTTGTGTTTTGTTGTCAATGCTGCTACAAAGTGATTATTAATGTATTTATATTCATATCAAGTCAAAGAAGCAAGTTAAAAGTTTATTTAATTTAATGTGCTTTTATTTTACGTTTGACTGAAGATTTAGTTTTCACTCTCATTTGGCTAAAAACATGAGCACACATACATTCACACACTTGTGGGTGTGTTTATGTATACATACAAGATAAAATTTTAAATATGTACAATGTGTGTAATGTCTTAACTAGAAGATCTCATGTTTATTACTTTATTTTGATAATAGGTGAAGATGGGAGTTCAGTACATGCGACGCATGATTCAGAAGAGGGCGAAATTTGATATCAAGGACCTCAATGCCTTGCAGGTTCCTTAAGATTCTACTTAATACATTCACACCCCATTCTATGTCTTAATCTATACTAGGTGTTTCTTGAGTTTGTTGATAATCTGCTTGATGATAGCTTGAGGTTAGAGTTTTATTTTTCTTTTTAGCATATCTTTTCTAAACTGATGACTCTTTACTTGTGTGTCTGATATACTTTTGTAAAACGTGGTTATAAAGGAAAAGGCTAGACAAACAATGTGACAGTAGTCTTTATGTCAATTTCTCTTTTGGGGTCCTTGTGATTCCTCTTTGTTATTACAAAATTGAATTTGGGTACATCCAACCTGTTGGAGTCACTTTGTGACATTGGGGCAATGTACAGTCATTTTAATCCTCGTGATTCCTGCAGGTTGCAAGCAAAACATTCATTCCTGCTTTATTTGGACATGCTAAGGAGGATAAGTTTATTCAACCGCACCACACTGACATTATCTTCAAATTGTATGCGGTATATAAACATGCATTTTCGCTAAAATATTGTTATGTTAAATTGCAAATAGTTGCGTCATGAATGTCTTTTGTTGCCGGTGTCAATGTAGGGTGATAAAAACATCATAAAATTTGATGGTGATCATAACTCTTCAAGACCACAGTTCTACTATGATTCAGTTTCCATATTCTTCTACAATACTCTACATCCACCACAACTTGCTTCCGTCTGGTCCAATAAAATTGAGGAATTACATAACTTGAAGGATCTCAATGGTGGTGCTGGCATGGATGAGGTAATCAGTTAAGAATTAGTTAATAATAACTGTAGACTTTAGTTTACTTTTTTTATAATTTTAAGTGAGGTTAGCCAATCTATTCTTTCATTTTGGTAGCATGTTTGAAAATTTATAAACTTTTACCAAAGATTAAATGTAAACAGTAAACTAGATTACACCGTTGCATGTAAATATTTTAAACAATAAACCTCTCGTGTTTCAAGGTAAAAATCATGTGCGAAGAAAGTTTTTCTCTATGATAAGATAGTATTCTGATTTTAGTAGTTCTTAAGTTAATACTTTAGTTTTTGAGCGGAATAACGTTGATGCTGAAACTATAGACTAAAATGTATCGTCTGTGATGAAAAGTTGATGACTAAACTGAAGCTGAAGAGCTTATATAGGCGTGAAGCTATAGGAAGGTTTTGTGGTCTTTTGTTTCATTTCTTGTCTCATTTAGAATAAGTAATCCAGCTGATCTAAGCCATGTCAGACAAAGATACATGTCCAAATGTCCGGCTAGGCTATTTTTATGAAATCATCTAAAATTTTGAACCAAATTGAAGTGTTCAAGTGTTGTACCATGTACTAGTGTCGAGGATCTAACATAGGTACTTGAGATGAAGTAATTGAAGCAGTAGGTAATTTCAAACATCACTTCCTTTTCTCTATGTAATACTACAAATTCAGAATCACACTAAAATATTTCATCTTTCGAAAGCTAAACCAAATTGCAGGATATAAGTGTATGTGATATCTTTTAATATGTTTAGTCGTGGTAAGATCAAAATATCTTTACGGTATCTTTTGTAAATTTGAGCAAAATTGTTCATATCATACAAATCATAAATTTTTTATGCTGACAGCTGACCTATAGCCTATAGATCTGGGGTTGCACCCCAAGGAGACTACATAAAACAATTTAGATATCTAATTTTGACTAATCAAGCTAGTACACTATCAAAACTTAATCCAGTTCATTACGAAATGCATTGAAACCTAGTTGAATTTTGAAATATAAAACTTTCACGTAATAGCTCGTGTTATCATGGAATAATGATTTTCCCTCTGTTTTTCGAACATGGCAGCTTGTTCTTTTGAGGTGGTTATATTTTTGGAGTCTACTATTTCATGTAGAGCGTTACTTGTTTTAAGTGATTCCTTGGTCCCTATTTGAAATGGTTTTCTATAACATTGTATCTTAAGGGTGACTCATAGAGATAGATGACACCTTTTGTCAAAAACTATAATCATATTTGCATACAAATCGCTCTCTTCTATTGCATGATGCATCCTGAAATAAACACCAAATACTGGTTGCACATTTCTTAGGTTCGGACGTAGGACTAACAAGTAAATGTTTCTCTCATTTTAGAGGCTGCTGTATGAGATTCTATCCAATTTTCGTGTTGGGAATACCAATGTAGCAAGCTCATCTTCTGCTTCCTGTGGCTTTCCAACTGCTAAATCTGTTGAAGATATTCTCTCCGAAATTGCACCAGTCTTGGCCACTAACGTAAGTAAAATTGTTGACTAGTTCTATCTCTCAAATTTCATTCTTCATAGAAGTGGATGTGTTCCCTTTCTATTTTTTTCGATGAACTTGTCACAATTTTCTTCCTTTTCAATATCTAGCTGTAAACTTTTACCTTGTAAAAGCCTTAAAATTTTTATCATATTCACTCTAAATTTTTACCGTGTATTAGCCTGAAAAATTTGGACGGGGGACTAGTTGGGCAGCTCATCAACCCTTTAGAGTCCTCTTTCTTAGGATGTATAATTTGTCCACTAGACATGATGCTCATGTTGCCTCTTTTTATTTTATCTTGGATGATACAACCAAAAATTCTTGGTCTTTTTTCTTTAGACATGACCCTCTTGAAAGAGATTGCAAGTATATTATTGAACTTCTCGTCATTCTATAAAACTTACGTTCCTCCTCAAACCCAAATAAGAGTGTTTGTACTCTTGACTATTCTTTGATTTTCTCATGTGCTTCATTCTATTTTATTTACTCTGCCTCCTCATAATCCGCCTCATTTCTCTTTAGCTAAATTGATCTTGAAAGCTTAAGTTTTTTTGTAAGTCAACACCTTCGAGAATCTTATTGTAATTTTTTTTAATGTTTTAGAGATGAATAATCTATATAAACGTTTTCTTAATCTTAACAACTTCCATCCTGTCGACAGAACATAAAGCATTCACGCTTAGTAGGAAATATCACAAATTCAGTACGATGGTAGCAAGGAGAGACATATAGCATACATTAAGTTTTCATCTTCTAGGGAAATGATTTTCGCCATTGACATTTTACTAGTTATAAATGCAGGACATGACATCTAACAAAGTCATGCATGCAGCTGACGGGAATTTCCAGGTACAAGTACTTTCTTACTGTGGCATTCAATCTGAGCTCAATCAACTCCTTTTTCCATATTTCCCTTACGGTTTTAAAAGGAATGTAGTTGAGACTTTATTGTTCTGTTAACCTGAAACGAAAGATTTTTACCTCCGTGAAACAAGACAAGGTTATTGTACATTCTTAATTTTGTTTCATGGAAAAGCCATGCTCCTGTGAGTGACCGTATACAATTGGAAAAGAAAAAAAAGTAGATTTTTGGAAGAAAAATCCTGAGTACACTGGTTTTTCATCTTCTACGCTAGATCTCTATTGCTGAAGTAGGGCTCTAAATCCATCCTTTAGAAAACCCTTGCAATTTTGTTTTGAGAAGTAGCATTTCCCTATGAACTCCTTAGAGATGTGGGTTTGGTTTGATACTTTGATACATTGTAGAGCATCTGCAGATTGCAAGTTCACTATGTGGGGTCTTCTGTTTTTTAAAAATTTTATAATTAGTTGTCAATTGGCTCGTTCAATTATTGATTAACTGAAGTACTGCATACTTTTTATTCAGGGTAAATATGTAGACTCAAGAAAAAGGCAACAGTTTTTATCAATTGACCCTTCATGCTTGTATCAACAGATTGAACTTGAGACTGATTGGTTGTGATATTTTAAGAGCTAAGATGACTGAAGAAAATAATTGTTGATAATTTTGTGGTTTTAATAGTTTACTTTACGCATTTTATAAGCAAAGATGCCGAATCAATATTACTGATCTACTCATATTTGCATACACGTGTAAATGATAAATTATCACCTTAATAGGAAATCTTGGTCAAAATATGGCGGAGTAACATTTCTACAGAGTCCTTGATCATCCCTCGCCCTTACCATTAGTGGCTATTTCTGGCTGTACCCTGTACTTGATCACTATACTTTTGTCTGATGCCCTTCCCTTTCAGCTTTTGTAAAGAATGGCGTCCTTTGAAAGTTGCCCAGCTGTCAGCTCTTCTCATGTTGCATCATTTTAGTGGAAGAGATGTCTAAATGTCACAGGATTTATTGTGCATTAACAAGATTATATTGAACTACTATCAAATTTCTCCTGTCTGAAATGATCAAATGTTCAGGATAAAATCCAGGAATCTGATGAAGAATGCTGCTCTCACACAAGCTCTAACAGGGAGAGTTTAGGACGATGCTCATCTTTAGAAGACACTGACTTGGCAGAGCATATAGATACGAGTAACAGCAATCAGGTGTGTTCTAGCTATACATGACTTGTGGTTCATATTAGTTTCTTGGAGACCTTGTGATCCACCTTTCTCTGTTTGGTCTTGTCTCTGCATAGCTCAAGAAGGGTTGTAATCTGAGTGGAATTCTCAGTGCAAGGCATGCAACATGCATGCCACATTTTGCACAGCGAAATTGTCACTTCATTCTTTATTAGTATTTAAAAAATAGTCTTTAACCGGGACTAGACAATGCTAAATTTGATAGTGTAGTAAGCGAAATGTATGGAACTTAACAAAAAATGACAATAGACTTACAACAACCCCTAATCCAACACCTTCACGAGTCACCAAATCACTCTCTCTAAAACATTTTACAAAATCACTCTCATAGAACTAAAGCCTTCATCTTCAAATGATTTTAATGTATCAAGAAATTTGATTTCCATAAGAGCCACATCTTGTATTTGTCTACAGTGCAACATTGCAAAAGCTCAATGCACTGTCAAACTATGCCGGACAACATATCTTCATGATAATCCTATTAGTAAGCAAATTGGTTGGAAGATGGTCCCTATCTTTAATAAAAGATCTTCTCTGAAACCATGAAATTAGAATTTGTGCTCTTCATAGTAACACAATTGTTGCAAAAAACCGATAAGAGCTGCTGATGGAGCCAAGAAACCCCAAGTTTAAGCTGTGCTTGCTCATTAAGCCCTAGTTTTAGAGTAAAAACAATTCTTCATTTGCTTCCCTTTGGAATCTCTGTTTCTCTTTCTGAGGTGATTCTGTAGCCTTTTTAACTTGACATGTCTGATTGGCGAACCATGGATAATTTTTGTTCTATCATAATAAGGCCAAAATAATTTTTGTAAAAGTGATGCGGGTTAGGTGAAAGTCATTTATATATTCGAAGTGTCAACCTTGAGCAATAAGTTTAGATTTATCTAAGATTGCTACATGAACCTCATGTACAGTTGTACACAAAACAAGAAGCATCTTTCTCTTGTTAGATACCTCGGTCAGAATTGAAGCTTGATGGGTGAATGAGGAAGCAGTACAATTAAAAGGAAAGATTGTTGATATTAGAACTGAGATTGTGAAGTATAGTTCATAATGCTTTACCCTGCCCTTGTCAACATAACATAACCTGAAGGTTTGGGGTCTTATCCGTAATCTAATTTAAAGATTCAGCTTCTAAAAGAGAGCCAACGTACAAAACGGTGAACAGCACTGGTTGATTGGAACTAGAAAATATGGTGATTGAAAGACTTTTCCTATTGAGGCTATGGCCTATGGGTTATGGCTGGGTGAATCTTCTGGAGTATCTTCATGTCGGACTCTTCGTTTCTCTTTAAGGCAAACCTGCAAATTTTATCAGGAGTAACAGTTCCCTTTAAGGTGAAGGAATTGTCTTAGGCATCATGTACCTACTTCATGGTCAAACAAGCGCTCGCTGCACAAGAAAGCTGTGCACAAAAGATATGCTACTAAAGCTGCCTTGTAGAGAATAAAAATTGAACATTGATAACAATCCTAAGTTCCTAACATAAATGAACAGATAGAACTCCGAAGATCAGATAAAAATATTACCGAAGGCAGGGGCAGACCTTTGTTGAGGCTCAAAGGGGCCTGACCCCCTAATATTTTTGGAACAGCGTATAAAAGCAAATGAGTTTGTATAAATGTTACAATAAAGAAATGTGGATTAGTAGTTAAGTGTTTAGTGGTTAAAGGGGTTCAAATCTTGCCATCTTGGCCTCCCTAGTTATTTTGTTCAATTAATTACTTTGAACCCCTCTAATTTATGGGCCAAGATTTGCCAGACTCTAGAAATCAGAGGGAAAAAAGATGAATGTTTGTTAACATAAAAATAAGTTGTTGGAGAAGAGGAGAGAATCAGAATATTAAGAGGCAACATTTTCACCAGGCGCATTGCCCTAGTGTCCCCTAGGTTAAATATTTACCTTCATTTGAGGAGTACTACGTTATTATCCTAGCATTAATTCTCCAATCCTTGCCCAAATTTTCTAAAATATTTTCCCTTTACCAATCCCCCCCCCCCCCCCCTACACGCGCTCTCCAGGTGTGACCTTAGGAGGGATTTGCATTAGAATCCAATACCCCTAGTGCAAGATTATCTTAAAAGACTTGCATTAGGAAACCAAAACTGGGCCCAATAATGGTTCATAATTTGCCTCTTTGGTGACCATTAGAACTCTCAACTTTTCATATCAAAATTATCTTGAAGAAGGTCAATACAAAGAAATTGGGAAGCAATGACCTTCACCAAGTGCAAGTCTGTTGAACAACAGCATGATGGGTCCATTACACGGTCCAACTGTATAGTGCAAAGTCTCAGATGGGTCTATGACTGGCCCCAGATTTGCATTTGGAGAGTTGCATTAGGAAACCAATACCCCCACTTTTGGGGGCGAGGTAAAAACCTGTAAGACCCAACAAGCAGGTTATATGACTCAAGAGCTGCTCTTGGTAGGTGATTGAAGTACCAACGACTTAACTATGAACCATGATTGGCCCCTTTTGTGCTCTTCTTACCTTTATCACCTTCTCCTCCGACTACCTAACCAGAAAGTAGAGGAAAATTCAGAAGTTTTGACCAAAATGTGTTTTTTCCTTCGGTTACTATTGACTGTATTGGAAGTCTGGAAAGAAAAATGTAACCAAATGTGTTAGAAATTGATTTTTTTTTTTTTTCTGTTTATATACTTTGCACTTTTGGTTGTGTTAGCTCATGCATTTTCTTGATGCAGATGAATACTGATATGCAGAGTACCAGTACAGCACAAAACTTAGGTAAATTACCCGAAGACAAACAGAAGTTTAATCGAAAAAAAGTCTGCTCTCCTGCTTCAAAGAAGTCCAAATCCGAGAAATCAGAAAAACTGGGCACTTTAAGCCAACTTTTGCGACTTTGCATTCTGAAAAGAGTACCACAGTAAACCGTGTTCATGAGTGTTGATGTACGCACGAGTTGTTCTTTGTTATATTATATTGTTTATTCTTTTAAATTGGATTAGTATTTGTGTATATCCAATTGGCGAAGCATTTGTGTATTCTTCTGGTAACACTCATGTAAAAGCTAAGATGTTAGGTGCCATTTGGTTTAGGTCTGGTTAACCAAGGAAAACGAAAATTTGTACCAAAGTGCGATTTTGTGGGTGTTTGGTTCATAATTGTTTCCCCAATTCTCGGTTTGGTTTCGCCCAAGACCTCTTTTTACAGTTCCCAACATCAACCCATGGAATTTCATTCCCAAACTCACCACATGACCACCAAGTTGGTTGTAGGGATAGGCCAAGATCCTACTCGAATCTTGTTGGACCCTATCCTAAAATGCCCATTCTTACTACCAACACCAACCTAACTGATCCAATTGACTCTTCAAAGCACTACCTACATGGCTGTTCCCTCAAGTGAACATTCAAATTACCGATCGATAAGGTTTTGAGGATTCAATCTAATCCACAGTCCGATCAGTTAGTATTCTGAACATCTTTATATGCTAATCAGCTAAATCAAAGGACATGTGAACTTGATCTTGAGAAACTCTTGTATGGACTTGGTGCACAGTAAAATAGTATGGACCAAATTTTAATACTTCTATGTCCACCCTCTTCACTTTACTTTTTATTACATACTTCAAAATAACTTGGAAAAAAAAAATTTCGAAAAATATATATGTATTTTTTTTAATTTTTTGATTTTAATTTTGTATTTTAATTTTAATTTTTAAAATTTTTGATTTTTTTAAATTTTTTAAATTTTAAATTTTTAAATTTAAAATTTAAAATTTTTAGTTTTAAAAATTTTAATTTTAATTTTTAAATTTTAAATTTTTTATTTTTAAAATTTTTTAAAAGTGGAGTGGAATGAAATATAAGAGTATATGAGTGGAGTGAAATAGAATGAAATATAAGAGTGGAGTGGAAGAGGGAATTGTAAATGTTGATTCACATTGTGGAGTAAATTCATACTAGATTATTCATATCTTGCATGGAAAACCTTTGGAAGAAAAATCTTATTCTCCACCTACATGTTAGGTTGAATTCTTTGGCTGATTTCGATTTTCTATGCACAACCAGGCATACAGGGTGTGTTCGGTGTAGTAATTTTAGGTCTAAACTCTAAAGTAATCAAAAAAATAATATTTAGTAGTGAAAAATGAGAGCCGGCATAATGTTATGTATAGCACTTGGTAGTATAAGTAACTTCCACCTTGAGAAACTACAGCGGCCTAAATGAATACACTTGTATTCGTCCACGAGTATGCTAAACATTTCCGATCGTACGAGCACTCGTATGAAAGCAAAAAAGAAGACCCTACTCTAAAACTAGTCCTATGGAAAACCTAGAGTAGAAGAATCAAAATGCTCCCTGAAAAGATTAATGTCCAGATAAAAAGCCATCTACCAAACAATGCATGACCAAAAGAAGAACCAGAGTCTGTGATACCAACAAGAAATCGACATTCTCCGACTGAAGGATCCAAAAAAGTGACCATACCAAGTCCATCAAAATCGCAACTTTTTACGTCTTGTTTCTGCTTTTGATAGTAGCTATTGAACATGTAAGAGATATTACCCTTTTCCCCGATTTCATTGCATGAACCTCCGTAGCTTAGTGTAGTACAATCAGCAGCACTACAAGCTAGTTTAAGATGGTTTGCCACACTTGATAAATCCTTCAATGGGTTTGCAATGCACCATCTAGCCGGAAGGTACTCAACATCCTTGGCGTTCTTTAACAAGCCGCCACCTAGACCAAGATTCAGTTCGTACTTAGCCTGCCCATCAAAAGAAAAAATTCCCCAGTGCCTTTCAAAGTTGCCTGGGAGGGTTTTCTTCGCGTCTTCGTCTAGTAGGCCGAAAAGATAAATATCCATCGGAGGGACACCCGGCCTGAGAGGTGTTCCTTTGTTGCTAAGGACATGATTTATTAGGCCCTGGTTGAAAGCCCTGGCAGCCGTAAGATTTGCTCCAAGGGCTCCGTCGGTAGGCCAACCTACCTCTCCGATGACAATGGGAAGCTGACCATACCCAAGTTTGTTAAGAGCTGCTACTAACGTGTCATAGTTTCCATCAAAGGCGTTGTAGTAGACATTTGGTCCATCAAGTACAGGATGGTTTGTCCCTGCGAAAAATGCGTACTCCTGGGGGAAATCTGAATTTCCGTAGAGGCTCAGAAAGGGGTAAATGTTGACAACGAAAGGTGAACCATTGGAATTGAGGAATGAAACGAGTTGGGTCATAATCTGTGTGAGTTCCGAACGAAAGGCTCCTTGAGATGGGACAGATGACTCATAGGCATCAGCATTACAAGGCACCACTAGCTTGACAGAGCTGCCGAGATTTGCTTTGACCAGTGACTGCTGCAAGTTGAGCAGGGCTGGTACAACATACGACTGAAATTGGCCCAAGTAACTGGTCAAAAAAGGCTCATTTCCCACGGCGATATACCTGAAGTAAAGCAACAATAGTCAATGAACAAAAAACAATAACTTCAGTCACGGTATTAGTAACTTTGCTAAAGACGAGTTGAAAACTTAGAACAGAAATTGTAGCTGCAACACAAATAATGATATAAATGCCAGATGCTTAAGGAGTATTTATAGATAAGAAGTTTGCGAAAATGGCATGTACTTAAATCAGACTTAAAAGAATATGTAAAGCCATATCTGCAATGCTCCCTAAATGGCTTAAACTCACTAAAAGATTAAATAAAACCATATCGGCTTGATAGTGCAAAAATATGGTCCGGATCATGGTTGAAAAGCAGAATTTACGGTCAATGCGGATATATTTTGGTCGTGGTAAGCTAAAAGCTTTATGATACATTTGCAGTAAACTCAAAAACCTTTACAAATATGGTCGCACACTTGCAATATGGGGATGCAGCCTTGTTTTTGCACTATGGGTCTTGGAGATAAGTTTTTAGTATGTAGAGGATTTTTGGCCAATTTTTTAAGTATTCAGCTTGATTAATGGCGTATAGAGAAAGTTAACATAAGTCAATGTGCATGTTCATTTAGCTTAGATACACAATCTGGATTCTGGACATTATGGGGAGCCTAGTTGGTGCCTTGGACCACCTCGTTAACGGTTTTATAGAAAACGAAGAACGAGGCCGAATGGGGCACCAAATCAAGCCCCCACTCGCCAACTCGGCGCCCCTATAGAACCTAGGCGGCGCCAATTGCTGCACAATTCGTCTGGAGTCAGAATGTGACACCGACTTAGCACCTACCTGACACTGACATGGCGACTGATCAATTTGTTTTTTGTGCGGGTTGATTTTAGCGATAATATGGGAAGTTATGGAAGGTTCTTCCATGTATGCTTGTTCTCTCATGGAGGGAAGTTTAGAAAGGTGCAAAAAAGGGTGGTTTTTCATCTTCTCAGTCTAAGAATTACTAGCACTTTTACACATCAAAACACAGTATTTTTTCACACATAAACTTGCAACCTCTCTTATTTATTGCCATATTCATCCACATAAACACATTAGTTAAGTCCATTTCTAGAGCTAAGATGTGCACAACATACATTGTATTTCTAAGCAAGCTTGATTTAAAACCCAAGGAAAGTTTAAACTGCTTTAGGTGTATATCAAATGCCGATATCATTTCTCAATCAGATTTTGAAGTTCTTGCCGGTTTTCAAGGGGTGTTAGTGGTGTTGTTCAATTCTCGAGCTGAAGATTCTTATTCAAGTTTATATTGTTCATATTAGTAAAATTTGCATGAGAGAGGGTGAACTTTGGCCAATTGAAGTTTATTAGGCTGAACTTCATTAATTACATTCGATGTGACAAATTTTAAATTTAGTGTTCATCCAATAAGCTTATTTTACATAGTTTCCCTCCCAAACAAAGACTTAGCTCGCACACAACCCCACATCTTATCCCGACTAAATCCGACACCTCGCCTAACTTGACCTGAGGCTTCAACTCTTCTCAAATTTAAGTTGTTTTCTTGTTCATATTCCATTTCCTTCACATGCCCTTATAAATGCCCTAGTTAGATTTGTCCGACTTGCAAAATACACAACAATATAAGGATGTCCATTCGAGAGTCATTGTGATGTTTTGAGTAGATCAAATTATTCATAGGTTTGCGGCGTCGCCTAGATATATCAATTAGGTTTCACTTTTATGTTCGACTCATTTTCAAGAAGAGAATTGTTCACCCTACTGGATAGCCCTAGGCCAATCTCACCCTTAAACTAGATAACAAGCTTCACAATGTACAAACAATGAAACTATCCTTGAAATCTACAAAACTTTTCTACCACCCATCAAAATTACATGTTCTAATTTCCAAATTCCTTTTAAATATTGTGTTCCAACTATTTTGTTCCTTCTAAATTGTTCCATTCAGCACCTCAATGGTTCATTCTATAACTTTCATCTTGGGTGAATCTCATATTCAAATTGCTAATTATGCACTCCATCTATTCCATTCAGTTTGCAACATGTCATTCCTCCATGTGAGAGCTTTTGAGGAGAAATGCAGCAAATTTAATGTGACAAATAGAGTACCTAATTAGGTCATTACTCTCAAGTAATGGAATATCACAAGTCAAAAACAACCTAAACCAAAAGAACAATATACTAGAGTATACTAGTATACTACTAGCCCTAAATCCTCCTACATTTAACAACATTAATTACAAAAAAATTAAAAATTCAAAAAACCCAAATTCTAAAACGGGGAAAAAAAAAGAAAATTCAGAAGAAAAAAAAAAGAAAAGAAAAACCCACCTGATATCAACAGAAGGGCTGGCAGAGACATAAGAAGAAAGATTATGATGAACCCAGGAATCAGCAGCAGCAGCAGAAGAGCTAATAATAGAAAGAAATTCATTGGGAATACCAATCATAACTTGAATTTGGGTACCTCTTAAAGCATAAAGAACTTCTGGGTCTGTATCAAAAATCTTAACTTTAGAGATCTTGTTAAGTTTCAATAGATCCACAACTGTTTTAGGGGATAATCTGTGTTGTGATAATGTTCCCCAGTTCACTCCTACTGCCGCTTCCCCATTTTCTACCATTAATGATAATAATAATAATAATAATAATGGTAATACTAATCCTCCATTCATTACTAATTACTTGTTCCTTCCGGATTTAATTCAAATTGTGTATATACTTGAAGTTGAGAGGGAAGTGTATATACTTTTGTTCCTTATTTGGAATAAACTCTAGAAATGTCATTACTAGTAGTAGTAGTTTCTTGATTCTTACCAACTCTCTAAAAAGTGGTAAGTTGCGTCTTGTTTACTCCCCCTTTCCTAATTACCGACACTAACTTGTATATCTCTAGTAAGTTATAATAAGGTGAACAATATTAACTTAATTATTTTAATAGAAAAGCTAAAAAAAATGTCTCATTGTTGAGAAAAAATACCATTTTTCAAGAAAGTTCGATATTTAATTTTTACCTACTTTTTTCCCCTTCTATCAATCTACCATGTATCAAATATATTATTAATAAATTAGTAGTTAAAAATAACGTAAATTGGAAATTGAGTCTTATCTCTCTTAAGCATGTTTCGTCCTTAGAGTCCTTTTTAGGCAAGGTCTTGAGATTGTATCTTAACTAACCTCTCTTTTTCGCGGTCGACCCTGTAATCTCAAAATACATTTAAAATTCACCTTTGAGTTTATTAGTTGTTATAAATACTATTTTCACAAGACTGCTCATTTGAACATAAATTCTATAAAATATATTTTATTCTAGTGTAAGGGTGGAGAACTCAGTGCAATTGGACTTGTCAAAATGATCCATTGAATAGGATTCGGGTCGGATCAATTTTAGATCGGTTATTATTGATTTCTAATTATTAATGTTAAGGTACTATAAAAGAAATAATTTATTAGTTTAGGCGGTCAACTCTAATATTTTTTTTTATTAAGACTTTGGCATTGATATATTATTATTAGTGATTTCTTTTAACAATTACTTTTAAATAGTATTAAATTATAAATACGACCTCGTTACATGTTACAATCATCTGATTAGATGTCTAAATCAGAGAAGTTTAATCATTTGTGGATGATAAAATACAAATTTTTATTCGGTTTCAATCGTTTCACAACTAATAAGAAAAACCAGTTTATACCGATAAACATCAAATCAAACACACAACAATATAAAAGTTTTAAATCCAAAAAATTAAAATCGGCTAAATATCGTATCAAACCCACAATAGCCACCCTAAAATAGTATTAATCATAAAGATTGTGAGGGTTAAAACATCATAAATTCATACCAAACCAATTGTTATTAAAAATTTTAAACAACATTAGTAGAAAGAAGAAATCAAGATCAAGATGAAGATCAACCCTCAAGGACCAAGGTGCATCCAGACTGTCCATTTCCATGCCATGTATCATATGATATGATATGAATAGGCAGTGGCACTAAATTGCCAACCCTGGTCCACTCATTACTGTCATCAACATCACCACAATACCACTAAATCATTCATTCCTACTTAGTATTCACTTCTCAATCCCTAGCTGTATTTCCCCAAATCCCTCTTTTATCTGTTAGGGTTAAAATCTGGTAGATATCCGATTAGATCGGGGTAAAAAGATTGATTCTTGATTGAATTATGTAGTGTTAATTTTGTGGGAAATGAAGTAAAAGATTGTTTAGTTTCTTTAAAGTGAAAAGGGTAAACAAAGATTGGATTTTGATGAAGATGAAGATTAATATAAGAAAACCAGTTTTGTGTTTGCTTTTTGTGACTGTTGTTTCTCCTATTCTTCTGTACACCGACAAACTTGGAACTTTTTTTCCTTCTTCAAGTAAGACCCATCAAATTTTTTTCATTTTTGAATCTTTTTGTTATGTGGGTTTTACTCTAAATTGTTGCTAATTTGTGTTCTTGGGTTTTACAGCTCTGGAACAATTAGATGGTGAAGAAGAAATTCCTGCTTTTGTGAGTGTTTTTCAATCCAAGAATCTTACTTTTTGTTGTATTTATTTAGTTTTTTTGTTTATTTATTAAGATATTAGTCCAAGTTTAATTGGTTTTTTTTTGTATTGAATTGAAATTTGCTTCCAATTTACTCTACATTTGTTTGTTGTCAGGATTTTACTGGTCATACAAGCCAACTTAATGTGCTTCCTCAGGTAAATTCTGTTGGATTTGTTGCTTATAAAGTCTTAATACTATGTAATTTTGTCAATTGTCCTTTAATTGTACTTTAATTGTTCTTTAATTATGCTTATATGATCTTGCAATATAACTACTTGTAGGAAACTGTAATGTTTGTCAAGGATTCTGATGTTAATGATTCTCCTAAAGTCAAACCCTTAATGCAAGGTTAGTTGCCAATAAGAATAATTTTCTCCTGTACCCTACTTTGCAATAAATTTGTCTAGAATTTCGAATCGTTGAGAAGGATTTGTTTAGAAAGATGAGTAGATCTGATTGTAGACTAGTGTTTTGATTCATTAGGTAGCAAGGTAGTAGAAGTAGAACCTGTTGAGGTAGAGCATAAAAACCGAGTATTATCGACAACTACGACAAGCACTAGTAATGATGCAGTTGATTTTGAAAACCGTATACGACAAGTTACGGATGGGAATGGGATGAAAGGAGTCCGTGTCTCGCAGATAGATGAAGGCGGAGCTCTCGATACCATTGCTGATGTAGATGCTTCCAAGAATGTGGTATGTGTTTTTGTTCAGCTTATGGTTTCGTTGGTTTTTGTGTATTTATCCTTGTGATTGGATGTTTGAGTGCTTTTGAGCTTTTAGTTTATGTGAATCGGTTACTTTTGTTTTTGTTGTATTTGGTCGGATGGAAACTTTCGTTTTTGTATATTCGTCCGAATGTTAGATGCAAGGAAAGAAAATAAATGGAATTTAAGAGGAGTTGAGATGATAGATGGGAGGAGAAATGAAGGTAAAGGATGTAGATGAAGTTATGGCATCCCTTCCTTATGAAAATAATATGTTAACTAGATTAAGAAAATGAATTAACGACTTTTTTTAGAAGATGATTTACTCTGAACTACGCGCTTTCTTTCCACATCTAATGACATTAGACTTGTTCGGCTTTTGAACAAAATTTCATTTATTTGTCTTTCTTTTACTCTTACCCAATGTCACATTATTCGCTGATCGCCTTGTGAATTGCGAATCGAAAAAAGCGAGTTATGGTCAGTTTTAGGCTATTTTTGAACCACTTTGAACGAATCACGAATCCAAAGGGCGAACTAACTAGTGAATTATGTTTCACTGCTCTTACCTGAATGTCTCTTTCTCCATCCTTCAGGAGAAAAAACGCTTGCAGCAATCTGACGGAGCTGGCAACGTTGGTGCAAAAGAAATTCCTAATCGAGGACCTAGAAATGAGAAGAATAGTAACATCCAAGCTGGCAGCGTCGTTAATTCCCAGGTTCGGTATCTGAAAGATCAGTTGATCAGGGGAAAGGTCTACCTTTCCCTTTCAGCGACAAGAAACAATGCTCATTTTATCAGGGAGCTTCGACAAAGAATAAAGGAAGTCCAGAGGGCTCTTGGTGATGCAACAAAGGATTCGGAACTTCCTAGGAAGTATGTTTTGATATTTTCTCCCTTGTTTTAAGTAGAGGTGTTTAACGGAGCAGGTCGACCAATGGGGCAAGGGTCGGGTCAATAACGAGCCGTGGTGTAAAGAGTCGGGCTGGGTCCGGTCGGATAATCATAGGAATTGGTTTCAGAAAAAAATTTACCACTTCTTTTTTAAATATTTTAGAATGATATTATTATATAATAGGTGGATATTATTATATAATAGGTGGGTAAACCCAACAGGCCATAAAGTGGAATAAAAAACTATTATATGAAATTTTTAACAAATGGGTCAAATTGGGTTGGGTTCCATTGGGCTTTGACCTGCCCAGCCCGTTTTAAATTTGACATGACCCGCCCCAGCCAGTTTTCAATTCAACATTACCCGCCCCATTTAAATTTTGACCCTACCCGGCCCGTTAAACACATCTAGTTCTATGACATAATGTGGTGAATTGTATTCAGACACTATTGATACGTATTCCTTGTTACATCTTTTACCGTTCTATCTTAATTACTTGGTTCAAATGCAGTGCCGTTGAGAAAATGAAAGCGATGGATCAGACATTGGCCAAGGGCAAACAAATTCAAGATGATTGTGCAGCTATGGTGAAGAAGCTCCGTGCTATCCTTCACTCATCGGAAGAGCAGCTGCGTGTTCACAGAAAGCAAACCATGTTTTTGACTCAATTAACTGCAAAAACACTTCCAAAGGGCCTTCACTGTCTTCCGTTGCGACTTTCGACTGAATTCTACGCCTTGAATGACTCTCAACAGCAGTTACCTTATCAAGAAAAGTTGGATGACCCCCAGCTATATCACTATGCGTTATTCAGTGACAACGTTTTGGCAGCTGCGGTGGTTGTAAATTCAACCGTTACCCACGCCAAGGTAATATATGTGGTAGAGTTTCTCTTTTTCCTTTTGTTACCCATATAAGAGTTCCAATGCTGGATTTTACCCTATGTTACTTGGACTCGGGTACTGATGTCTGATACCGGTACGTGACCAAGTGTCGGATACGTTTAAATATTCAATTTTACGCCTAAAATGAAGTATCTAAGTGCCATACCAATGTCCGAGCATTAAGGATCAGACGCGGGTATGTGAAGCAAAATGAAGAGTCTGAGTAACATAGATTTCATCAAGGAAACATATCAAACATTTATCCGAAACTCGGCTTTTGCATCGAGTGCAATTCTATCCTTTTTTTCCATTTTCTAGTTTAAGTGTCTGGATGTTATTTAATCGTTTAAGAATTTCCTACGTTACTAACAATCTAACATTTTCCAGGACCCATCAAGACACGTTTTCCACATTGTAACGGATAGACTCAACTATGCAGCGATGAAGATGTGGTTCTTAGTAAATCCACCGAATAAAGCTACCATTAACGTCCAAAGTGTCGAAGAATTTACATGGTTGAATTCAAGTTACAGTCCAGTCCTGAAGCAATTGGGTTCTCAATCCATGATAGACTACTACTTCAAAAGCAACCGTGCTTCATCAGACGCAAATTTGAAATTCCGCAACCCCAAATATTTGTCCGTTCTCAACCATCTTCGATTTTACCTGCCAGAGATATTCCCCAAGTTGACAAAAGTTCTGTTTTTAGATGATGATATAGTGGTTCAGAAGGATCTTAGCAGGCTTTGGTCAGTCGATCTAAAAGGGAATGTGAATGGTGCTGTTGAAACGTGCGGGGAGACGTTCCATCGGTTCGACCGATATCTTAATTTCTCAAACCCTCTTATTTCGAAAAATTTTGACCCGCGGGCTTGTGGATGGGCCTATGGAATGAACATCTTTGATTTGAAAGAGTGGAAGAAACAAAACATCACCGAGGTGTACCACTCTTGGCAAAAGCTGGTAAGAGACTTGTACTAAGGGCCAAGTCCGTCTTCGTGATTCCGTTGCTTTTACATTAAACGTGTTTCGGAAATTCGGTTGTCACTTTTTTCGAGTCTTACATAAATCGTAACTTTCTGTGCAGAATCATGATCGGCAGTTATGGAAGCTCGGAACTTTGCCTCCGGGTCTCATTACATTTTGGAAACGGACCTTCCCTCTAGATCGATCATGGCATGTGCTTGGTCTAGGCTATAATCCCAGTGTCAATTCGAGGGACATTGAACGAGCTGCCGTTATACATTACAATGGCAACATGAAACCATGGCTTGAGATTGGGATACCCAAGTACCGAGGCTACTGGTCAAAATACATCGACTATGATCAGGTATATTTGCGAGAGTGCAACATCAATCCTTAAGCGGCATGTGCCTTCCTTGGTCTTGCGGGCTTGTATTCTAAACTCTCGGCCCGCTGTTTTGCTACTAGTCTTTAGAGAACGTATTTTTGAATATCGTGTTAAATCGCAATTCATCAATTTAGTTGTTGTATGTAGTACGTATCGCAAACGAACAACTTATGGTAAATACATTCTTTTGTACCTTTTGTGACTAGACTACCGATGTTATTGTAAATGATCTATTTGTTCGAACAATGCAAGGGCGTAGGATGAGTTATGATTTATGATTGTAGTTTACGAGTGTAGATAGATACTTTATGATTCGAACTCCATAGCCGTGTTTGAATTATTTGTTACTTGTACCTCATGGCTTCTTGTAATTTGCTCTCACTAGCTGCACTTGATGTAAAATGGTGTTTAGTTTGAGAAACAAGTGTTTTCTTCGGTTTAAAATAGCGATTTAAGCTCTACCGATCTCAATTGAATAAAGTTGAACTAAATAAAAGTTGAATGTTAAAATAAAATAAACAAAATCCCTAATTTGCCCTCTTGAATTTGAATATTAATGACTATTTTTGTAATTAATATAAATAGAATAAATAAGTATAATGTAAGAATATCTATGATCTACTCTGGTTATGGTTAATAACTTTCAAGTTTCAAATATCAAACCACAAGTTGCTTCCAACCACATAAGTATGTTCATGCATACCAAAATATTAATGTAATACAAAAAATTATGAGGTTAAATGGTTGTTTGATAGTTTTTTTTTGTTTTGTCATTCTTTTGTTAATCTAAAAAAATGATAAGTTTTACCTGTCAATATTTTTAAATGTTATTAGAAATTATAGTCTTTATCCTTCAATTTTTCATGGCGAGTTATCTTAAATATAACGGACAATCCATCCAAAAACAACTCCCAAGTAAAATAATGAAAAATACTAGAATAATTGCATTTATATCAGATATAGTATTTTAATTTTTGACAATCCGATATTAATTTCAGTTCTTAATATATGTAAATATTTTTATAATTTAATTTTAATTTCATATACGGGTTATTTCAAGTCGAGTTGGATCATATAATATCGATCTCGAATGGTCGGGTTAATTTTAGACGACTCATAGTTTTTCAGAAAATTTGAAAAAAATAAAATTATGTAACAACTTTATTCAAAAAACAAGCTTCGTTCAAACTTTATTCCTAAAATAAGCGCTCTTGCCTCCAAACCTAGGCTTAGCGTATACTCACACTTATTAACAGCGAAATGAAAGAAATGGTCAAAAATTTAGTCCAGAGTCAAGTCGCTGTTACTAACAGCGACCTAATGGTTGACTGGTTAAACAATTAAGTCGCTGTTACTAACAGCGACTTCATGCGTTCTAAATTTCTGCTGAATCTCCTTCTTCTTCATTTCACTTTACTTCGTTGAGAGCACTAATAACCCACGAAAATCTCCCTCTTCTTTCCACCATTAAAATCAACTTCAATCCTTCAATTAATCTCATCAAATTTCAAGTATGTACTACCAATTAGTTCTTCATCTTACTACATTCACTTCAGGTAATAACTTTTTTTTTCTTTTTTCGAAAATTTATGGTTTATATTTGTTCATGAAGTTTCAATTAAATGCAGGTTCATAAACTTGCAAATTACTACTCCTTGGTGATCTATAGCTTATTAAGGTACCTTTTTATTATAAATTTTTTAGTTTTTTTTTGTTTTCTAAAAGTATGTCATTTAAAGTGGTCATTATACTTAAACTCTATAAATATGTCAAATGTACTTGTTATTTGCTATGATTTTCATAATGTGGTTGTTTGTTCATGAATTTAATGTAAAAAATGTTTGAATTTAATGTAGAGAATATTTGAATGCAAACCCTAATTTTGAACAATGTACTTGCTTTCTTATGAAATTGATGGTGATGTTAATTTTGTATGTATTGTTGTAGAAATGGCTTTATTTCGTGTGACTGTTGTATGTTTTTGAAATGGCTTCATTGCAGGCACAAGGCATTGCATCTGTCATCAGCTCCACCCAAGAGGAGCATGTACGGGAGATTGCCTAAGGCATATTCCTAGGGACAGTTTCAGCACTTCATTCCAGAAGTCGTTGTGCCCGACACCACTATGGACGAGCAGGGGTCATCTCCTCATCATGCCGATGTTCATCTTGAGGAGGTAGACTTAACGTGCCCCGACTATGGTGCCAGGTCCTCACAGGGTGCTGGATCATCACAGTATCAATCACCTCCCCTACCCGAGCGTCATGCGACGACCTCTTACTATCGTAGGAGGCGTCGTAAACCGTCACAGTTAGACAGGGTACAAGAGGAGGATTAGCATTAGTATGTTGTTTGTATATATTGAACATTAGTGACATTTTGTATATATTGAACATTTGTACATATTCAATATTTGTTACATTTGGAATTTTGTGTATAATTTGTAATATATATGTAGATGTATATATTTTTATCGTATTATCACACGTTTATTATGAATGAAATGATGTTAAGTACTCAGAGTTTTCGGCGAGAAATCATTTCGCCAAGAATGCAGTATGAGTTTAATCAAAAACAAACAGACAATCATATTCTAATAGGGAAAATGCTCTCGAAAATTCAACACAATTTCATTCATGTTCAACGAATCCATATCAAATTACATAGTTCATTCGTCAAGTTAAACCACCGCCGTTAACTAATATTGTTTCTTCAACTTTCTCATAATTCTTTCAGTCTCTTCTTTCCTATGTTCCATATCATCTATTTGTCTCTTGAGATTCAATACCTCATCTTTAAGGTTTTGTTTTTCTTTTTCAAGCGATTTGGTACCCTTCGGAGCAACCCACCTAAAGTACGTGCATCCGAATCCTTCATCCAAGTAGAAAGGACAAACAACAAAATCACGGCCAAGATCGACGTTGCTCCAATCTGTATTAATCTCAACTTTATAGCCACAATCACAAAGCTCTTCAATAGAATGCTCCTGTGACATCTACGGAACACATATGATATAGTAACATAAGTAAACATTCAAAAATAATATCAACATTTATAACTTGAAAATAATACTAACATAATACTTTATGTTACCTTCAAAATCGATTAACTAGAACAAGAACGATGGAGTTTGGATACAATGAAGTAGGGAGATGATGGAGTTATTTATAGAACATAATAACAACGACTATTTTCAACTTCATAACGACTATTTTTAATTTTACAACGGTTAGTTTAAATCATACAAAAAAATCAACAAAAGTCAAACCAGGTCAAGGGATATGTCGCTGTTAGTAACTACGACATTATGTTTGACCAGTCAAACATTAGGTCGCTGTTATTAACAGCAACATATCTCTTGACTAAATTTTTGACAAGCCTAAGTTTGGAGACAAGAACACTTATTTTGGGAATAAAGTTTGAACGGAGCTTATTTTTTGAATAAAGTTTGAACGGAGCTTATTTTTTGAATAAAGTTGTTAAATAATCTTATTTTTTTTCAAATTTTCTAGTTTTTCATTAGTTGGGCTGCCTTGCCTAATGGCTTGTTGTTGTTGAGCATTGTTTCTTGAAAAATAGAAGCGGTTTGACGAGTGACTATGGAATTCAACCCATTTCCTCTTTTGTTTGACCACTAAATTGCGGCCGTCAACCGAGCTTGAACGACAGTCCAAGGTTCGTCTCTTCTTTGTTCACTTTGTTCTAATTTCTTCTCTTGTGTGACTCTGATTACCCTATCAGAATTCAGATTATGGTCATTTTTTCAATTTGTTCTAAGATTAACGGACGGGAAAGAGTGCATGATTAATTGTTGATTTTTTTTTTCCTTTTGAATTCTGTGTATAGAGCTGAATTAAGTCGGTTAGTGTAATAGAAGTACTAGGTTTACAGCACTCAAAATTCCTGGAATGTGGGAGGAAGGTATTTCCTTGATTCCATCATTCCAACACTAACAGTGAGTTTGAGCTTGAAATTAATGAGGTAGGATTAATTTGTTTAGGAAATCTAAGCTACGGAAAGTTGGAAATTACTGATTTTCATTTGTGGGAAGTTATTAGATTGGTGAAGGTGTATGTGGGAAGTGGGAACCGGGGAGCTCTGGGAGCAGGGGCGGATTCAGGATTCAAAATCAATTTTGCAGAAATTTCAGATGGAGTTTTGTTTGTCAATTCAAAATTAATTCATGTTATAAATGGTTAAAATGGTGGTACACCACCAGAAATTGATCGTTATTGAAACAAAGCTTACACATTTAAGTAATTAATAATTACATATACAAAAGTCAAAATGAGAAGCAAGTAAAGGCATCCATTTCTATTATCTAATATTCAACTCAATGATAACTACTAGATTTAACAATAGAAGTATCAAACTTCAATACATTACAAAAGACATAGAGGTAATAGATAAAATACATCAAATCGTAGCTACTATAACCATATATATCAAACTTCAGAGTTTAGACCAACAAATGTACCTTGGCATATTAATCCTTCCAAACTCGACCTCGACGAACTCCCAAATCAAAAGCTTTGAACGTAATTTTCCATATGCTTAACTCTTCAGATATAGGATGCACTATCAGCACTAATGATGAACTACCCTCTGCATTCACTAAAGCTATTACAACTATCAAACTCTAGCTTATTCAAAGATCCTCGAGAATCATGGGTTGACCTAGTGGTTGGAGGCTTTCCCGTTTACTCTTGTGTCAAGGGTTCGATTCTCACCACATACACGAAGGAGTACTTCCCTCTTCTCGCCTTACTTGTAGGGGATTCTTAAGCCTTAATCCAAGTTCACAAAGATCCTCAAAAGAAATTAAAATATCGTTCATTAAAAAAAATCTACTCCCTCCTATTCACATCAAATGTGTCCTTTGTTTTTTTGGCACTATTTCACTCTTACTTTGTATTTTATCTTAATTTGTAATTTAAAACATAGTCAAGTACTCAAGTGAGATCTTGTTTGATTCGTCTCAATATAAATTTTATCAATATCTGTTTTTTATAATTTTTAATTATGCGCAAATAGAGTTCTTCAAGATTGAATAGTTGCATTGACAAACATGCAAAACAAAATGAAATAATTGATGTGAATAAGAGGAAGTATATATTTTTCCATCAAGTTACACGTGGTACTACTTGAACATTATCAAGACACCCATCTATGTTACTCGAATCAGATCATAGTGCAAAATTAAGGCCACGGTATATTGTATGGGCGCTTCATTATGAAGGTTTATTTACCAAAGTGGTATTACCAGCGCTAAGGCGCAAATCCCCTCGTTTTAGGCAGAAATGTACTGTGAGCATAGGTGGTTGTTTAATCTCATTATTTGAAACACCTGAATATATCAGGTAGAAAAGTATGTGAGCATAGGTGGTTGTTTGCATTATGTTTGGAAGATATTAGATCCATGAAAATTTTTGGTAGTATTTGTTACATGAGTTGTGTTATTAAAATACAGGAGTTTGTCCTTGAATGAAATATGATGGTTGAATAAATGTTACATTTTCTATCTTATTCTTGTTCATCTGTACTTTTTTATCTAATTAATAATTAATTTCTGTCTTAGAATCCTCGTTTGATGATTGTGGGTCTTATAATCTTTTTTCCGTTGCCATACATGTGTGTATCTTTTAGTTATTAACTTCAAACTGATATGTCAAGAATCCTTTATCCAATTTGCATTAGGACTGTGGTGTTGGAAATAATGGATCCTGTAAGTAATAATCCTAATCTGTCTTCAAAGCAACGACTCCGTTGGACCCATGAACTTCACGAACGTTTTGTTGATGCAGTGGCACAACTTGGTGGGCCAGATCGTAAGTTTTTAACTTTAGTAATGTTTGCTTATAATAACATGGTTTGTGTAATTTTGTAGCACAAGATTGTCTGATTCTCTGATTACATCAGTATTTAATACAAACAAAATCTTCTATGTACTGGGTTTGATTATTATCTGGATTTTATCATCATATCAGAAAAAGAGAAAAGAATAGACTTATCTTGTCTTGTGTTCATATTTGTGTATCTTTTTATTGAGAATCAAACTAATATCTCATTGTTAAAATTTTGCATCAGATATATTGGGCACTCGATTAATCATCTTCGTAGCCGTTATGTGTGATAAAAACTTGGTTCTAATAGAGCTTTGATTTTGGGGCTAACTTTATTTCTTGTGCCTTTCAGGTGCTACACCCAAAGGTGTTCTTAGGGTCATGGGGGTACAGGGCTTGACAATATATCATGTCAAAAGCCATTTACAGGTAGCTATCTTTTGAAATTATTTTTGAGGTTTCACTAGTGTATCTATGTTTCTCTGCTCACATTTCTCTACTTTGCCCTTTCAGAAATATCGCCTTGCGAAGTACCTTCCTGATTCCTCATCTGAAGGTTAGTATCCATGGTTATGGTAAAGGGTATCTGGTTTTATGTTCATAGTATGACATTTTACTGAATTTGAGTTCTAGGTTTTTCTTTCATTTCCACTTAAGGGAATATACTTATGATTCTTTGTTTTTCTTTTTTGAATACGATGTTGGTCATGATAGGGAAGAAAACCGACTGGAAGGAATCTGCAGATTTGCTTTATGGTCCGGAAAATTCATCGTAAGGACTCTATTCTCTTTATGATTTTTTATTTTCTTTGTTTTATTATCATGTAACTTAATTTGAGGTAGAACGTAGAAGTTACCCCCTCTATCCATGTGACTTTTCCGTATGTGAGAGCTTTTTAGTGAGTGGAGCAAACTCAATTGGACAGGAGTATGATATCATGAATTCATGATGGAGAAGGATTGACATTATATCTAAAATTTTGGGTTGATGAACATTGAAAGAGAGGTGTATGAATGATTTTTTGAGAGTTACCTTTTTTTAAGTGTTTTTTCAGCTGCACCGACATAGGTCTTATTTAGTTTGTCAAGGTCTCTTTCATCCAATATATCCTGCTGACTGCAATTTTCAATTATTGCTTTGCAGTGGCATGGAAATCACTGAGGCACTAAAGCTGCAGATGGAGGTGCAGAAGAGATTGCATGAGCAATTAGAGGCATGTGTTTTTTTGTGCAGTCTCTAGAAAACTGTTAGATCCTAATTCTCTCAAGAAAGTTACCAATTCCCATTGCTAATTGCTCCCTTACAGCATACATTAAGTGATTCTTGTTTAGGAGGTGTTCTGACCACTGGTCTTGTCCTACTTATTCTACCTTAGTCGTTGTTCTCTTTTTCCGCTGGTTGTTCTGTAAGCTCCAGTTAATCGACTCTGAAAACAGAAAAAAAGCGGGAAACAGAGTTGGGGGTCATCATTGGGAAATAAGTAAATCCTCTAGTGTCCTGATATGTTATTCTGGTGATTACTTGATATAGAATAAGAAGTGAGTAATGAGACTTATTAGATGTTTCAATGAATCTGAATACCCTTGTGAGCATTTTGATCACTTTTTGATGGAAAGTTGAAGGACCACTTCCAGAATATTATTTCATGTGAGGGAAGTAATGTTTAACCAGCCTAGATATCTGGGATGTTAATCATGATTTATCCAGTAAGGAGAGAGCAATGAGAAGCCATTTATATGTTTGATGTGGTTGTGATTCTGAAGGATCTTGTCGACACTAATGCTCGATTATTGGTCGTAAGTGTTCAGTGAGTGAGTGGACTGAGAGGGCTGAAGCCAGCTTGGCAGAATGGTTCTGGAGATACTAGGCTTTATAGTTTTTTTAGCTTGTGGGTGCACTATTTTGTTCTTGGAGGGGCCAAGGTCGCCGTTGGACCTTGGTGTCGATAGCCCTTCGACCATGTTTAGATGAATCTAACAAGGTTCTACATAATTCTTACCCCTTAGTTATAAATCATGAATGATGGTCTACACAGAGTAAGTCACCACAACATGAAAAGGGGGAAACCAAGTATCAATGTAAATTATAGGTTGACATATGGAAAAATGTAATGAGACAAATTTGGCAATAATTTACTCAATAATATATTTTTTTATGATTAAAAATGAATAATGTTTACCAAGTACTCACTGTCCGTGGTTCTGTAGAATTCTTCATACCTCGTCCCATGTAAAGTGTCAAGTAAAATACGCTTTGATCAGTTATTATACTTGACGTGCTATAGGTGCAAAGGCAGCTGCAATTACGAATAGAAGCTCAAGGCAAATACTTGAAGAAAATAATCGAGGAGCAACAACGCCTTAGTAAAACAATCGCAGATGTGCCTGGCTCTGGAGATTCTAAATCAAGCTTATTAATGTCCGATAAGTACCTCGGCGCTGATTCTTTAAAGAGTGACCCAGAAACTCCTCCTCCTATATCAGAGTCACCTTTAGGCAAAAACAACAAAGAATATGCAGTTGCTAAGACCCTATCTTTAGACGAGTCTTTCTCGTCTCATAATGAGCCATTGACACCCGACTCTACTAGCCATGATGCTTTGACATCCGAAAATTATATAGAAGAGAGATCAGCAAAGAAGCCATGTATGGCCAACGATGATGCCTTTTCAAGCCAAGAGATGTTATTTACCGAGCAGATACTGGAGTCGAGCACGAGTCAATCTCTTCAACAACGGCACACTATATATGTGGGAGAACCATTTTATCCTTCTGCTTTATCGGTTGGCAAGGAAGACCGAGAAAAAAAGCTATGAAAAAGTATTTCGACTCTTAAACTGCTAGCCTTCATTAAGTGTTTCTATGTAGCTTTAGTTCCTCAGGGAAGGTTTCTTCTGTTGTAGACCTATAACCTATAACTGTCCTTGTCAACTTATCGGGCTTCAGGATCCCGTGTTGATGCCGTTAAGTTTGAGAGATTCACCTCCAGTGCTGCGCGCTGCGTTTTTCTAATTTGGAGTTTGTTTCTCCCTGCTTGATGATGATAGCAACAGCATATACCTAGTTCGGAGATTTTCTGTTGAGGGCATAGTTGGGAATTGATGAGCATGTTTCTTGCTTATTTACGGCTTATCATATCGAGTATGTCCTCGCTCATTCCACTTGAAAATGTTATAACTTACAAGTACATGTCTTTAATCAGATCTGATCGATAGTGTTAGAATTTGTAACAGGATTTTTGTTCATTTTTATTCTTATTTAACATGTAGTTTTTTAATTCTTGGATCGTTTTCTTTAGTGCTTACCAAGGTCAAGTACATTTAGGAAATGTGGTTGTTTTACTGTTTATATATAGGGAGAAGTACACCATGCTTAGAACATTTGTACTCGTTTCCGTGAGAACTCGAAAAACTTGCAAGTTAAACACGCACTCACACACCCAATTTGCTTTAGACTTTAACTCAATGTGTAAAGATTTAAATTCATCTCGATCCAGTAAGTACTTCACACGAAGTAATTATAATTTGATAAGCGCTTAATTCAAACTTATTCAAAATTCAATACATATCTTATCTAAACTTCATTTAAACACAAAAAACTCAAATTCTAATTTGACAAAAGTCGATCCAAGCCTACTCGAAAACTAGATAACCCCATCTTAAACTTGATCCTAACCTGATAAGTACACTCGATGTAGACTCCACATTACCCCATTTGAGTGACAATCGAGTTGGTTGAGTGCAAATGATATGTCATAGAATTCAAGATGATAAAGTCTACTTGGTACAAACTAAACCTAAATAGACCGGACATAATACAACTTGTGCATGCCATTTGATTGATTAACTCCATCTCTCCCTTTGCTTGTAGAAATTCTCTAGCCTACCTTGAATTAAAAAAAAAAAATAAATAAATAAATAAAAAAACATGAAAAAACTTGCCCGATCTGAGCATGTAGTATAACATTTGAGGTGTCCTCTAACAAATATATTATACATGTCTTTAAGGGATCATTACATCCGAGATTCAAACAGCTATAATAACTCGGTTTATATGAAAATATTGTAGTTCAACATTCAAAAATTACATTTACCAAAAAGATTTCAAACCAAGGCTTGAAATTTCTGGACATGTTGATCAATGTTCACTGATTAATTATGTACATAATCACAAACTGAGCCAAACCCGCAAAAGATCAGACACCTACGGCCTATAACTTGAAGGAACTTGGGTCTATGAAGTCTCTACACTCTAATCTCGTTACAACAAGCAGTCGGATGTACAATCGAACAGTAACCAACATATATAGCATCGCCAAGCCCGCAATATTTACAAGAAACTCGATCAAGATGATTGCATACCGAGAGGTGAGAACAATATGGATTTCGGACCAACCTGTATTTCCTGTCCGTTGACAAAAGAGACGTGCATGGGTCTTGCGAGGACTATTGATGTGAAAACCGATACAATGCATTGGAGCCCCTTATCTTGCATTCACATATTCATTCTCGATAGCAGCAAACATCACTTTAAGACGATCTACCAGATTCGAAAGTATGTTCTTAGAGATTCTTTTCTGATGTTTTGTGCTTTTCAGCCAAGCAATTCCAAATAGTACTTTCACAAAACAACCCTTTGATCTATCCTCAATATGGTATCGTACGTGGAGCTGAAAACAAACAAAACAAGTAATTTAGCTCAACGGAAAAAGAAAAATGGAGAAAAAATTTGACTCTCGATATTACAAATCCTTACAGTGAAATAATCGCCAAGAGGAATCCCGTGGAGCGTCAAAACCTCTTCAACAAGCCAACCGGTTCTATCGGGAAGAGGAGATTTTTGTTGTATGCTGGTTACTTCTCCTTTGTAACTAGATATGCGCTTGTCAAATTTGTAGCATACTTGCCTTTCATATACATCCTTGTCCGATTCCCATGGAGAACAAGTATAATTAAGGCATCCTGTTTTCTCCATAATTCTTCGATCAAATTCACCTCCGTTAAATAACTCGATCAAGAAGTTCATCTACATAGTAGCCGCGAGGCATCAAACGGATATGTTAAGTCAATCCTATTGAGAACAATGTTTGCACAGGAAGCAAAAGGTAAACATAAATTGTTGCGAGAGGTGGTCTCTTTGATTGGGCCGGCCCAACATTTCAAAACGAAGAAAACTAAAAAAACACGAAAAAAGATAAACATCTATTTGACATACTATAAACAGCTACTATGCAAACCATAAACATCTACTATACGTACCATAAACACCTACTAGAAGTCTAGAACCACTGCAAACACAGACTTTTATGGTACGTGAAGTAGGGTTTACGGAAAAAGATAAATGCCTACTTGACATTCTATGAACGCCTACTTCACAAAATTTTAAACACCTACTGCACATACTATAAAAACATACTTCACATGCCATAATCAACTACTTCACATATTATAAACACGTGCAACAAATGAGTTTTGTTTTTCTCTTTAATTTAATGGGCCGCTTGCGAGAGAGTTGTCTCTCAGAGGGATTATCTCTCACAAGAGTTGCTGAAAGGTAAATTGAGAAGTTTTCAAACAAAATTTAAATTACTTCCCTACCCATTGAATTTGTTACATTTGTTATAAAAACCTCTCAATTGAAAATATACATATAGCAAATTCAATAAGAACGGAGGAGTACAAATAACAAGAGCACAAATAGTCAAAAACTATCATTGCAAGAAAGCATGCATATCAAGAGATTCCTCGTTAAGCTCGAGAAATATAGCACAGTCCTCCAGTCATTCCTATTTTGACAGCACATTTCCCATCGTATCAAATTCCTAAGACCTGCAACCTTTACTTGTATCATCAGCATCTAGATTACTGCGGATGCCTAAAAATAATGAATTGATATTCCGTTCCTAAAATATGATATCTGCTAGAAAATATGTCGTAGGTACAACATAATCTGTTTAGCATCACGGAGCATATAATGTGTCGTGAACTAATAGATCAGTTCTAATGGTTGTCCGCACGAATTCTCTTTTTCCATTCATTTTGATTTCTGTTATCTCAACCTAAAAATCTAAATTCTTCATATCCTTTTCTACTATTGCCCCCCGAGTCATTGTCAATCTTCCTCGTCCTCTTTTTAAATCCCCCGAATTCCAACTTTTTATCTCCCTTACCGGTTCGCCAATACTTCCTTGTTGTACATGCTCAATGATATTATATTGACACTCAACCTAATTGAATTAAGCCTGGAGCACAAGGAAATTAATGGCTCAGTGATGGGTGAGTGACTATCCATGTTTATTAAGGCACAAATGTGCTCGACATAGATTGTATGTGGTCAAGCAGCCGGACTACAAAGTACAAAAGGGAATAACAACGTATGTGTATGTGTGTGTGTAGGTGTGTGAGATAATGAGAGAAAGGAGAGGGTGCTCACCGGAACAGTCAGAGGAGAAGAATAAACCTCGTTCATGCTAACATCATCATCACCCACAAAAGTTCCACTCTCTTCTGTTTGAAGACCGGAGGTTTCAGAATCTTCTTCAACTATTTTTACTTTCTGCTCAGGAGTCAAGGACCTTGCCTTCCAAAGAACTAAAATTGTTCTGCAAAATTGCCACCAAAATGCACATTGAGTTCCAAATATTGAAATTCTAATTTAGTTTATAAATACGCGTCACTAATACATACTCCCTCTGTCCCATTAAAATTGCAACATTTACTCTTACAAGCTCTCACATAGGTTTGCATCATGTTGCAATCTCAATGGGACAGAAGAGTAGAAGATATTGTGAATTGATAAACTGAAAATTCATAGTGGGGGAATGTTTTATTGAAAGATATATCATATTTCATTTATCCCACAAGAGATCACACTTAAATTTTCAAGAGCAAATGTCATCAGTGTGAATAATTCAGATTATTAAAAAGTAAACCTATTGTCCTATTCACATTTAATTGTTTATTTTCTACAAAATACAAGAACCAAAAGCTCTACGAACAAAGAAAACAAAACTTCCTAAAATGTAAAATAAAAAATTTAAACTTTCCGTGCATAAATACAATAGCAAGGTGAAATGGTGATTACTAAAAGAATCATCATCATCATACCCAATATCCCGCTCAAAAGCAGGGTCTGGGTGAGGGAAGGTGACGGACATCTATACCCGTACTTCCTTCATAGGGAGGACTAGAGGAATGCGGTTGATTTTACCCCAAACAGTAAGAGCCAGTGTAACACGAGGACTTCCCAGGAGTCACCCATCCTAGTACTACTCTCGCATAAGCATGCTTAACTGCGAAGTTCTGATGGGATCCGATGCATTAGTGCTGGTATAATTGGTAACTTAAATAGTAGCAACAAGATAGCTAGTTACCTTTGTGCCATGGTGAAAGACACAAATGAATGGAAATAGAATTTTAGCCTTCCTTCCTCGTCTTGCGTCCTTGCCCCATGCTTTGCATCTAAACCTCTTCCTTTCCGCAAAGTTATGACAATGATCGGACTACCTATTGAAAAGAAATTAGGTGAAGCAACTTGAATGCTCTCTATGTCCTCCCAGAGAAAATAGAAGTTTGTTTTATGTCTAAATAGGCTAGCATGGAATCCTATTACTCTAGGCGATAGGAAAAGACGTCCCTGAAAAAGAAAATGCAATCTGGTGAGAAGGATATGCAGATGAATAAATTAATTAAAGGCAAAATCAAAAGCTTGTCAGACAACTTTTCATACTAAAACACAAGACAATAGAGTAAAAATGCGGTAACGGCCACGATCGTGATAACGGAATATTAACGCGGTAGCAGAAGTTATGGGGTTATTGTAACGCCTATATATAGGTCGACACTATAAGATATCCCTCGATTCGGCCAAAAACGCGGTTTTTTACACCTTTATGACGTGGAAAATATCGGTTCGTTTATTTTGAAAACCTCTACAACGCGGCCGATGCGATGCAATGTGACCTTGTTTTTATACTATGAGTCACAAGTACAGATATAAAGTTCCAAATAAGATCGGAGAGTCTACATCTCTAGAGAAAGCACTATCGATACGGAAGCTATGGTACCTGTAATGGCATTTTGCGTTTCAAATGACAAGTGAAATCATTAATTAAAAATTCTTCTGGTGGAAGGCAGAATAGTTTTTGAAATGCTGAATTCGTTTGAGGTGATCGCCGATTTATCTGCAAATTGAAGTACAAATCGGTTAAAGAGCAATTGATATTGGACTAAAATCATTTAAGCACAAACAATGTTACATGATTCGCTAATCTTCTCGCAAATCGCAAATCGCAAAACTATGGTCGGTTTTGGGCCATTCTTGGGTCATTTTGAGGAAATCGTGAATTCAAAAAGCAAATTAACTAGCGAATTACGTAACAATAAGCACAAATGTAATGCATGCCTTTACCTTCTTCCCAACCTCCTTTTCCATTTTTTCAAGGTAATCTCTGACTGCATTACCACCTCGTGTGTCGTCCAAAAATATCCTCAATCGCAGTTTTGACTGCCATGCCAGGGCTAACTTTCCTTGTAGAGGAATCCATACATCTGATAGCTCTGATATATTAGCTTTGAGAAAATTTATTTCGGCATGACCCAAAGAAGTAGCTGCATCAAAAGGTCCATCAAAATCAAAAACCTCGACTTCTAGAACTGACGGTGGCTCATCCATCGCATCAAATTCGAATATTTCTGCATTTTAGTACAAGGCAAACTCAGACCCACATCCAATTAAGAAACCATTCAGAGAACCAATATCGTACGAGACAAAAGAGAAAACAAGCTTTACCATTCCATTTGGGATCTAGCTTCTGGAACTTGATTGAGCTCGTTCTAGTTTTCCCGTTGCAAGTAAAGACTACATATGGATCAGAGAAACCACTTGAGTCAACAGCTGCTAGGCTGCTTCCCTCAATTAATGCAACAGTGAGAAGCCATCCATCTCCTTGTGCTTTAATTCCATGGTCGCCACCTAAAGTAAGGAGAATATTTTAGAACGTAAATTAGAAAAGGGAACTAGCCTGTATTTAATTAGACATATCCCCCGAACAACTCCCCAGAATTCGCGAATCGTGAAACAACTCCCCAGAACAGAAGTGAAGCAACGACTCTTTGCCTTCACCCTTCCTAGAAGTGACGACTCGTCGCTTCTTCTGGAAACCCAATTTCTCCCTTTTTGATTCATCTTCCCATGTTCAGACTCAGTTCGAGTCACCCAACACCAACATATACATCGAGACGAATCTACAAATCACATGGATATATTTTAACTCATATATATCCATGAGAAACCATGTTTAAGTTCGTCCCTCCTTAAATGGAATATTCTAAATGTATCTAAATTAGCAGAACGGACAGAGTATATGCTAACAGACAATATTGAGTCCCGTAATAACCCCACAGAGAGAGCTAAAAAAGCAAGCCAAACAAGAACACAGAAGTAAAGCTTAACAAGGACATGAATGAGGGGAGCAGTGACAGAAAGTCCGAAAATGATGTAGAGTCAGCATATCAACAATTAGACAACGGGAAGTAATGTTCTAAACTTCACATTCAGACGTTATGTTTACGAATATTGCCATTCTACACAATTCATAATATCTCTTCAAGCTCTTGAATTTTACCTTTCTGTGATCTGGCTTGCATGAATCGCGCTACCAACTCAAACATTCTTTTAGCTTGTAGCACCAGGACACTGCATACTATAACTTCACCAATTGAATCAGGCAAGTCTAGTCCAACAAACTCAAGCCCTTGAATAGCGCTAACGGGTGTTAGGCAAATGTGAACAATAGCATAAATTCCGATAATAATGGTTGACAGCACAGTGAAATTAACAAAGTATTGAACTGCCAGCTTCCAATCTGACTGTGGTTCAGTTTGCAAAGATGCCAAAGCCTGATCCTTTTGAGATCCAGTGCCAATCAAATCAACAGGCTTGGCATATTCAGGCATAAGATTAGAAAACTGAACAAAACTCTCCTTAACAGCCGATCGGGCTCCATTCTCAATCATGCTCTTCATCATAGTGCTTTGAACAAAATTCATCCCCCATGATATTAGTAAACGTGCGGATTGCTCGCCCGATGGCAACTCAGGCCCTGGTGTAATGCAGTAGAGAAATTCCACTCTAAAGGTGCTCCCATACATCACATCTGGGGTGCTGATGCTGACCATAACCGCAAACGCATTCCCATTGGCTAGTTTATACGTTTGGGTCTCGAAAGCCTTTACCGATTTGGCTAATTTTGATGGCGCCGTAAGGTAAGTGTTCTGTCTTTTCAGCATTTCATTTTCAAATTCCCATTGCTCCAAATTCAATTCTGTTCTACCTTGAACTTCTGCCAAGGCTACAGGAAATTTGGAATCGGGCGAAAATACTATAGAATTGAGATCAGAAGAGCTGACTGAATAGAGCTGATCTAAAACTACCCCACCAGGTAAATTGCTGGGAAGATCACTTCCTTGGTCTTTTCCTTCCATAGTTTTCAATAGTTCATCAAAGGATACCGAAGATAACAGCTTATCCGACTTAATCTCATTGAGGTCGGATTTGAAACTTTCTGCTTGGTCAGACTTCTGACTCGGTAATTCATCATTCTTGACAGAAGTATCCTCCAATCTTGAAGGAGAAGGCGATCTCGAGGCACTATTTGAAGAAGCTGAAACTAGCTCACATTTTGGATTGTCATTTCTCCCGGGCATTTGCGAAGTTGCAGCAGGCAACTCCACAGAAGAACTATTTTGAGAAAGATATATGTGAAGGCAAATATCACCTATCAACAAAAGCGAAAGAAATATAGATCCCACTTAAACTAGTGTCATCCAGTATAAAGATTCCCAGTAATATATAAAATCAGAAGTAAATACAGTTGCAAAGTGAATCAAAAGCAACCAAAACCCCATATAAATGATATAGTATACTACTCCCTCTATTCTATGGAATTTGCTAATATTCCGATTTAGTCCGCCCCCATGTAATTGCGCTCTCTTCGATTCTCATTAAACAATAACTTATCTTTTCATTACATTCACACATTTCTCCCAACACATGATAAAGTACACCTTTTTTCCGATCCTTATGAATGCCAGAATCGTACTTGTTGCAAATGTCATGGGACAGAGGGAGTATTATGCAAGGGAATCAAGATTTTGGAATGAGTTTAGCTCATATCTACAAAATAATATGAAAAGAATCACAATGCCATCAACTACATATTCATTCATCCTTGCAAGTTTATATATTGAGCTCATATTCCAACAATACAATACAAAAGATGTCTTAACAATAATGAAGAGGTGCAAAGAAAAAAGGCAACACTTGAAAGAAACAAAATCCAACATGAATCATAAGTTATATACTATAAAGTGAAACCATAACTTTTGATAAAGTTAAAGAATAAAGAGGGAATACCACAATCTTTGGGCTTAGACTTTTTACTCTTGGGTTGCAAAGAGTACCAACAAGTACCAAGAGACTTATCAGGAGCATCAAAAACCTTAGAAACAGGGAATTTAACAAGACCCACAAAATCATCATTGAAATATTTATCTTCATCCAAAACAGAAATGAGCAATTCATCACTTAAATCATCAACCCTAAAGCTAAATTCATCACCCCAATAAGGGTTTAAACATTTCTTGATAACTTTAGTTCTAAACCTTTGTTTTCCCATATGTATTCTTACATATGGATCACTTAACCCATTCAGATCCATTGCTGGTAAATTTCTTGCTTCAATCACTTTAACTACTAATTTCATCTTTATTGGGAGTTAATCAACAAATTAACTTCTGGGTATCAAAAATTATCTTTATTTGCACCTCCCCTTTTCTTGTTTCATCAAAAAGGGGAAATTTTTATGAGTAAAAATGCTCAAAAATGAAAAGTCAAAAACAAATATTGTGAAAGAATCAAAAAGGGGACTTCACAAAAGTAAATAAATTTGATACAAATTAGCTATCAATGAGTATAAGAACAATGAACAACCGAAAAATGATTGGATTGATACAACAAAAGGGGATTAAAAATGGGTTTAATAGAGCTATAGAAAAAATGAAATTTGAAGATTGAATTGAAGAAGAAGAAGAAGGAAGTTACGAAGTAAGAAGGGAAAAACGCGGACTTTTCCTAGAAAAACTGTCATAATTGAGTTTAATTGCACATTGGGCAGCAACCTATGACTTCTTCCATGTTTGCCACTCCTTGACTTAAACAACTTGTTTTCTTTATTCACTTTAGTTTTTCTTTCTCTTTTAGTTTTCCCTCCCTTTTCTTTAGGTTGGTAATCCTACAATTAAGGATTAATTGCTCAAAAGTAATGATTGAATTAACCCTATGATCCTCACAATGCAATGTTACATTTTTATATAAATTTTCAAATAGGTTTATAAATTTTTAGAAAAAATAGAGTCAATCAAACTGCTTATGGAATTGACAATTTTTTATTCTCTTCGACTACAAGAAGGAAGATAGTCTTGTCATTAAAACTATTGTACCTTTGGAAAATTGTGGATGAGAAAACGAAGCAAAAGTTTTGCATTTTGCTGATTTAAGTGATATAACTAAAGAGTTAATAGGAAAACTTAATTTCTTAAATGTGAAACTCTTATTTAAATTGTCACACGTGTCTTCTAAATGAGTCAAATGTGTTATTTTTCTTGTACTCCTTTTTTTCTCATTTTCCTATGAGTACCTTCAAAACGAACACTTTACTGATTAGAAGGCAATAAAGAAGGCAAACCAAAAGGTCGCAATCGAATTAAACCCCTCAACTTAAGCATCATATGATATATGAGATCCTTGTAAAGCTTGCAAAAAAAAAAAAAAAAAAAAAATTTTAAATAAAACAGTATGCAGAAAAAAGTTTTCCAAAATATAGTGTCAAGTTTAATTCTCATTGCAATTCCTTTCTCTCAGTCTCAACTCATGGTGTATTTAATCTGAATATTAATAGTTGCTATAGTTTTTGTAACAAAAACTGTTCATAAACTGATCTTATTTGACACATACTTCTCCATTTATAATGCAAAATATAATCAAGTGAAATCTTATTTGATTCATCTTAATACGTATTTTCATAATATTAACTTTTAATAATTTTTTTATCATATAAAATTAAGGATATTAGATTAAAATTATGCCATAAATAATGTAAAAATAAAAATATGACAACTATTAAAAATAACTATTAAAAAATAAAAATACGACAACTATTAAAAACTAAAATAAAACTACTCTATTAAAAATATAACAAGTATTTTCTTATTGTGCTAAATGAACACCGAACTACACAAGGCAAATGATGGAACTAGTGAGTAGTGACTAGTCCCACCAAATTTTTTTATTACTTGATACTCCCAAGCATTTATCTTTGGCAGCACATTGGCATCTTTTTACAAATACTAGTGGTTCATAATGTAACAACTCTACATCATTTTGGGAATTCAATTTTATTCTCTGTATTGTCTGAAATTGCTTCTGGGTAACAAGAACAAAGGATCATTAGACTATAATGATAAGATGAACAGCAGAAGCGTCCAACTTTTGGATTCCGGAAATGCGACGCTTCTCTTTCACTCCGTCGACGCTTTTCTCTTTGATTGCGACGGTTTTTCTTCATCTCTGTCTGATTTCTTTGTCTATCAAGAAAAAACAGTTTGGGTATTGACGCTTTTCAACAATGGCAGGAGTTATATGGAAGGGGGATAAGCTCATTGATGGCGTTTCTGATACGCTACATTTCCTCAGATCAAAGGTTCGATCTTTATCACAATCAGATTCATTCCCTTTCGATCATTTGGGTTAATTTCATTGTTCATAATTTTACAGGGGAAGAAACTGGTATTTGTGACGAATAATTCCACCAAATCGAGAAAGCAATATGCTGCTAAATTCCTTTCTTTGGGCATTTCTGTTTCTGAGGTCTGTTTTTGCTTTGCATTCCCTTTAATCCCATTATTCCATTACCCCATGACTTACTACTTAAGTGGGGTTTAGGAGATATGCTTGTTAGTGATAACAAATTGGTCTTTTTCGATTGAATTCGGCAAACATCATTTGTAATTTCAAATAAATAGATAAGAAATGGACCTTTATCCAATGAGCGATTTTGATATAGTCCATTATGATCCTTTAATAACAGTATGAAAACAAAAGATTTCATCCCCCATTCAATTATTCATCATTTGTAGAGGTGTTCATTATGGTTAAGTGTTTTGGATCGGTCTGAAATCGGTTTTGGGTTCATATTGTTTTTACCACAATTGAAAGTCATTTTTGAAGTCAGGTCAATCGGGTTCAGTTACAAGGTCCTTAAATTTCAGGTCATCAGGTCTATTTGAATACCTCTAATCATTTGAATACACAATCAAGAATTTTTCATCTTATAACTAATTTATTATATGGGCAGGATGAGATTTTTAGCTCCTCTTTTGCAGCTGCAATGTACTTGAAATCTGTTGAGTTTCCTCTTGATAAAAAGGTGGATTACTGTTCTATTCAATTCTCATCATACAAATAGTTTTACAGTAGTTTCCAGATTTTTTGAATGCTATTTGCAAGCAGGTTTATGTGATTGGTGGTGATGGCATCCTGGAGGAGCTTAGCCTTGCTGGGATTACAGCTTTTGGTGGCCCTGTAAATATTTTTCCCTTCTTATAATCCCAACTTGATTTTGCTTTTGGTTTGTAATTTACAATCTTCTGCATAATTTATTTGTGTAATCTTGCAGGAAGATGGGAAAAAGACGATAGAATTGAAAGATAATCCGTTCTTTGCCCATGACAAGACTGTAATGTAACACCATGCCTGATTTGTTTACTTCACTAATTTGCTTCTTTTTGAGTTGTTGAACCATCTTATTTTTGTGCTGAATGGTTCAATTTTTGATCGAATTGTAGGTAGGAGCGGTTGTGGTTGGGCTGGATCCGTATATTAATTTTTACAAGCTCCAGTAAGATTATTATACACAACTTTCTTATCTTTGGAGTTTGATTATGTGATTTTTTTTCTTTGCCTATCATGTACATATCATCTTTAAAGATTATTAGCATTTAATAATTGAAAGAATGACTTTATATTCAGCCGGTCTTCTGAGAGATTGTCTCTTTGAGAGACGTCTCTCAGGCACAGCCCATTAAAGCTTAATTAAACAAAAAGATGATAGACCCAATTAGAGATGGTCTTCACAAGAATTTATGCTTTGTATTTGATTGAGCTAGTAATATGTTACTCAAATGATGGTTGAGCATAGAATTTCAGTTTTAAGTTTAACCATGGATGAATAAAGTTTAGAGATTAACCATTGGAGAGATAAGGATTGTATTTTGTCATTTTTTTTCTTGATTATTTAAATCAATTTATAGGTTATATATTTCCTAGATAAATATTTTCTTTCATACCTCAAGATATTCATGAGGCCTAAAACCTAGACAATATAATGTAGGTAATTACAAAAGATTAGATATTAAACAAATTGTCTTTGGACCATGATAAAATGAGAAAAATGGAATGAGATATGATTCCGTTAACATTCCATCTCAAGTTGAGAGTGGAGGGTCGGTGAGAACTCCCAACCTGAGTAACATGTTTGAGCATGCTTCTTGATGCTTGAAGGAACGGATTCAGGTTTTCCGTTTGTACGTCAATGGTGGCAAATTTTGACATGCTCGATTTTTAATGATGGATTGTGAAAGGAAGCACAAAAACACAATATGATAGTTGAGAAAGATGAGTTGTGTGAAGGTGCAAGCAATGAGCTAAACCAAAATGCAAGGATATGATGAATGACAAACTTAACAAATATAAACAACAATAACGCAAATAATTTACACTGGTTCACTAAATTTAGGCTACATCCACCATTCTAGCTAGAGTTGTATTCAATAATGTGTTTAAAGGACAAAAGTTTCAAACTTGAAGGAATTAAAATGGAGTAATTGATAAGGGGAGAGAGACTAATGTTATAAGAGAAATAAAAGCAAGAGAGGTAGCCAACAAAATGAGACTTTTGGCTTACTAACATATGCCCTAAGAGTATTGTATTTATAGAGCTAAGTAGGACTAATGTCGTAGCAACACAAAGCAGGCAGAAAACAAAGGCCACTCGTTTGAGCAGCTTCTAGCTGGCAGCTTTTGGTTCGACTTATTGCTTCATCAACGTGTCCATAGTCCCTGTTTGATCCTCTAACGTTGCTACACTTGTCCAGGCTCATTGTATGGTTGATCCTCAAGGCTATGCCATCCAATGATTTGCAAATGTGTGAGTACTATGATTAGTTTTCCAAGCACTTACGCATATTTGGAGCTGCCATGTTGACAACTGTACTAGACTTTTCCCTATACGGCGTAAGTCGGCTACCTCTTACAGTGCATTTTCTTTCCTAACAAACTGCTGATGTCAGCTTATACCACCCAAACTATCATCACCTAGCAAATAGCTGACAAGGAAGTAAAACACAATTGAGAGAAATTAAAGCAGGCAAATTGGGCCATAGTGCAAAAATGTGGTAACATACATGGTGATGCAGTAGCTGGGTGATGTGATTTTCGTACCGCCAAATATCAGCCAAAACCATGAAATATTCCTTGAAGTGGTCTAAAAACATGGTTTTTTTACGCCTTTATAACGCGGGTAATACCATTCAATTTGAAAACCTTTATGACATGGCCGATAGATACCATGCAACCACTATGCCGAGGTCCAAGATTAAGTGGCGGAGAGGAATGTTATTAGGGAGCATAACAACATATGGGAACTGTAATCGTGTAATGAAACAGTAATTTCTGTTTGATGATTCACTTTCATCTTCCGTAGTACCTATAGTCTTTTGATGATTGAAAGTTTAAACATGCTTGAAGCTTCCTTTCCAAACTTACACCCCTTTTATTTTTATTCTTTTTTTTTTTATTTACTTTCAGTTTTTTGAACACTAATCATGTGGTGAAAGCAAAACTTTTTTGCTCTATAAATTGATCTTTCATTTATTGGACCTTCCAGTTTTACCCAAGTCCAATATACTTATCCTGCAGGAGATGCTAAATGCCAAATGAGTTATGAGCTTGTGGTCCTTTCTTTGGCTTAAAATTTGTGCTTCCTTCAATAAAACATATTGCATTACTTGTTTCTCGATCTGCTAGTTTCAAATTATTGACTTCTTTATTACAAGGCCATCCCGGAGCCCAGCAGGTGACAAATGGAAATACTCGGTGCTTTCTTGTAAAACATAACTTGGTGCTAACTCTTTTCCCAACCTCATTTAAAGGTAGAAGTGAAGCGGTTAAGGGGCTTAATATTATGGTGCAAATACCACTTTTACATGATAACCATAAACCGTGTTTGCATAGTTCAATGGCTTGCTGTCTTTTTACCCTTTTAATGTGCCATTTTACTATTAAGACGCATCCCCTAATCGCCTTTTACTTTGCTGATTGACAGGTACGCAACACTTTGCATTCGTGATAATCCAGGATGCCTATTTGTCGCCACCAATCGGGATGCAGTGGGACATATGACTGATTTACAAGAATGGCCAGGTTTCCTTGTTTTATTGGCATCCCTTTCATAGTACATGTGTGGGTACGAATCCGATCTGGGTTTTGACTTCTAGGTTTTGTTACATCAAATTTGGTCGCAGGGGCTGGATGTATGGTTGCAGCTGTCTGCGGTTCAACCGAGAAAGAGCCAATTGTTGTTGGCAAGCCTTCAACGTTTATGATGGATTTTTTGTTAAAGAAGTGAGCTTACTTTTGATCTCATGTAATATTTCCACGAAATCTATACTTACCCTTCCGTTCTTCCATTACAGATCTCTGCTTACCTTAAAATAAAAATGAGATCGTTCCATTACATGTCAGTTTTGTAAAGTTTTTTGAGCTTACCGTTTGGCAAAACTCCGTTACACAACCCATGATTTAAAATCATCGATTGACAACCATTATAAGCTGTTATTCTAACATATTAGTCATTATAATCCGTTTTTAATATGTCTTGGTTTTTAAAAGGTCTAAATAAGCTTTAATTTACCTATATGTTTGTGATGTGCGTAAAACAAGTCGGAACACCGCAAGGCGCCATGTCTATGACATTCTGAATACATATTCTGAATGTTGATTTTTTAATGCAGATTCCAAATCGACACCTCGAGAATGTGCATGGTGGGTGATAGGCTAGACACCGATATTCTTTTTGGACAGAGTGCCGGCTGCAAAACACTTCTTGTTCTCTCTGGTATAACAATTTAATCGATCTTCTATTAGTTTCAGCGCTTAAGATTGAAGCTTATATAATGCTAAACACGAAAACATTTTTTCGTTTTTGATCATTGCTTCTTTTGGCTTTATATCCTTAGGCGTGACGACACTGCCTACCCTTCAGGACTCATCAAACAACATCCTCCCAGATCTCTACACAGACAAAGTGTCTGATTTGCTTCAGCTATTGAGACCATGACAGCAGGCAATGTATTTAAATTGTGTTCTATAGCTTTCAGTTTTACCCCCAATAATTCCGTTCCTTGATAATTGAAACAGAATGTTTGAAGTATAATACTTGATATTTGATGTCTAATGTTTGTGAACTAAATGTTTAGTCTTATAGACTGCACTTGGCTCAAGTTCAAATTGAACATGGATGAACTGAGTCTGAAATGCGTCTGTTGACCTCGAAGTGGGATGCTGCCCTTTTGACCGTTATGGGATTTCGATGGGGCTCTACCCAAACTAGACCACACCGACAGAGAGTCTGAGAAGATACAAGTTTAACGCAAGCGATTCTAAAAAACTTGAGAAACCCAATAACCTTACAACTTCATTTCAAACGCGAGATGACTTGTCTGTGCGATATGTTAGAGTATATAATATAACCTTGGGCCTCAACTAAGCTTTTGGTTGAGTAAGTTTCTTTACATAGTATCAGAAACTAGTGATCACGGGTTTGAATCTCAACCACCCCTCATTCAAAGTGGAATATTCAGTGTCAGGTATGAGGAGGGGTTGTGTCGCATCCACACTTCTAACTCAAAGGGCTCTTATGTTAGGGGGCATGTTAGAGTATAAAACATATCTTTGGGTTTCAATCATCAGTTTAAACTTTTAGTTGAGTTAGTTTCTTGACACGATATACTCTCTGCAATCCACGTTAACGATATGTGATGTTTGAAAGACAAAAGAAAGGATTAGATCAAACTAAAGTGAAGTGATCACATCAACTATAACACATATTCCCTAATGTCTCTTTCACACAACCCCAATCATAGTAATAATAGGAGAATAAATAGGACATAGAAGCTTCAGATTGATAAGCAAGAATTGATTATAGGGCCAAATGGGGGCCATAGAAGAGCAAAGGAAAGCCACAAATGCGGAGTAAAGTAGTTGGAAGTCTCTGTCTAATGGTTTGCAAATGGGCTACATATTGACTAATTGTTAATAACTACTTATGTAGTAGTACTAGTTTTGTATCATGTGGCTCCAATAGAAGACATACAATATCATGGAGAATGAATCATATACACTAACAACATAATGCATGCACAAACGGTATATTTGATGCTTCTTGTCATATACTCCCGTGCAAGGGATTTGCTCTGTAACCGTGTTACGTAACCGTGCTGCAGCTGTAAGACAACAAACTAAGTGTGCACATTAGGAACAGACAGTCAGACACGGACTTGTGCTCCCTAGTACAAGAGGAATCTAGGTACGGACCTTTTTAGGTTATGATCTTAATCATTTAATTAAAAACACTATTAATATTCAACTGTGTAACATATAACAAAGAAGAATGATAAACAATTGGCTAATCACACATGCATATATTCAGCCCACTGCTTATAGATCATTTTGGAGTAGGGTAAGAAGAGGAGTCGTTTTGGCCCTGTAAAGATATTAGGGATCTGTTTTATACATGTATATAAGTGACTTAGAGTATATAACTATATATGCTATAACTTATTAAAAAGGGAGAGAAAGTTAAAAGGACAGTGTTTTAATATATAAGAGTGTTTAAGATTTATAGACATTTGGTTTTGAATTATAATGGGTTACAATAAAATGACTCATTAAATTATGGGTATTTTCTGTTTTTGCGAAGCTATTGCTACAAATGGTTAATCAAAAACAATCTCTTTGCTAATGTTATTAGTAACAAGGGTAAAGTTGCAAACATCCGATTTATTAATTTCCATCTTAAATGGGAGCCACTATGTTTAGGATATTATTACTGTTCTAGTCCTCTACACCTTTACCCATACCCTTTTGATAATTGCAAACTACTTTTTTTGTAGATAATGCAAATGGGGCAACTCAAATTTGCCCTATAAAGTTATGGGTACTTTATTAAGATTTTTGCTCCATGCATTGGTCCAGGACTATTACTCCATAAAACTAGTCCCTTTATTAAGAGTTATTTATAATTTGGTCTAAATTGTAAATTCTATCAATTTAAATCATACATTGATTTAGTTTGTAGTTTTAAAAATTAAGTTTGACTACAATTTATTAAAATTGCAGTATGTGGTATGGTTTGATATATAAAAATTTTAAACATAGTCAAATTGTGAACCGTATTTCTACAATTATACTATCAAAACTATGCATCATGTGATAGAGTATTTACGATCACTAGTTTAACCTTTTGATATAGTTTGTTTTTTGATATGGTATTGAAGTCAATATGAAAATTAATCAAAGTCTATTATCTTAACATATCTTATAAAAACTTGTATAAAAATAGTCAAGTTAATGTAAATCTAAAGTCAATGAAACCCAATATAAATATAAGGAAAATTTCACGTGGTAACTATGAGTTTATGGGTTTTTCACATGCAACAAAATTTTAGAAAAATCTACGCGGTAATCCTGAGGCTTATCAAATTATTCAACCGTTGCCTTTTTGCACATAAAACATTAGCAAACGTTAATTTTGAAGCTTAAGGCTGTTGTGTGCTTATTTATGCGACTCGTCATTTCAAATGTCATCAATTTCAACCTTTTTCTCCAAAACATAAATCCTAACATTACTATCTTTGGATTTGGGGGAAAAATATGATTTGGATGAAAGATAGTAGAGTTAGGGTTTATGTTTCAGGGGGAAAAGGTTGAAACTGATGGCATTTGAAATGGTGAGTCGCATAAATAGGCGTACATCAGCCTTAAAGCCTCAAAATTAACGTTCGTTAACATTTTATATGCTAAAAGGTCACGATGGAACAAATTGGTAAACCTTAGGGTTACCGTGCGAATTTTTTAAAAGTTTTGGTTACCACGTGGAAAACCCAAAATCTCAGAGTTACTACTTAAAATTTCCCTAAATATAAATAGAATTGAATTTGATCCAACTAAGAACTATGTCATATATATGTGTTGAGAAAGAAAATTAATCCAAAAACAAACTAAATTAAAAGAGATCTATTCAAATTTAACTAATTCTTAAAATGAGACGGTCTCACGGTGAGACCATCTTTATTGGGCCGACTCAATGTACATTTTTTTGTCTTAAAATGATCACTGATAACGTTAAAGTGATCACTTATAATGTTAATATAATTACTTTTTATTGTTTTAGAATGATTACTTATAACCTTAAAATAATCACTTATGATCTTAAAGTAATCAATTGAACAAATAAGCTATTATATGGACTAATCTCATGATGAGACGGTCTCATATAATAATTAACTAAATCTGTTACAAAGTGAATTCAAATAACAATCTGATATCTATCAACTAAACTTTTTTCAAATCTCGAATAAGTACAACTCAAAATCAACTACTAACCGAGTTTATTATTGACCAGATTGGACATCCAATCCAAGTAAAACGATAAATATAGACCCAAAACATAATCTTAGTCGACTTGATCTTCACATAACTACTAACCGACATATTTGTTAATTAAACATGTCTTGCAAAATTTTACTTTTGAGTAGCTTCCACTTTGAATTGATTCCAAATTAAATCTAAAATTCTGCCAATCTCAATTACATCGGATTACAACTTACCCAAACAAAAATCAAAGAATACGTGTGTTTGGAAAATACCTTTTTATTGATTTTTTTGGTTTTTTTTTTATTGATCAACGATCAAAATGTGTTTACTAAATGACTATTTGACCCACTTCGTCTCTAATTAATAATTATCAGTTCAAAATTATAATTCATCAAATATCTTCCGAAAACCTAGATTATATAGTTATTTTAACAACTAGTGAATCCACTAATACTTTTCAATTAATTATATCAACCAATAAATTCAACTAACAATAATTTTGCCAATGAGACCTATCTCATCTTGAGTTGATCTTATATAAACTTAATGCACATTAAAATACGTTTATAAACCTTATATCAAGATTGTATGTGTTAAAAAGTGTGAAATACCAAAGTTGAGTATGAAAAATGTACACTAAGAAAAATCATCAAATAGTGGTTCAAGATATAAAAAAATTGTACACTAATTCTATATTATTAAGAAATTTAGGAAATGTTTAGTAAGTTTGAGTATATTGTTTATTAGAGAAAAAGTGGGCAAACATGCCAAAAGCCAATCAAAAAAATTAATTAGAGCCGTTTTTTCATTTTGACTTAATAATCGGCTTTTTTCAACTAATTTAAAAGTCATTTATCAAACACTTTTTTTACTGTTTGACCAACCAAAAAACCGAAAAACTAACATTAAAACTTAGCAAAAAAAAAAAAAACTATAAATCAAACACTCGTTTCCTTAAACTTAATTATGTCTTAAGCTTTGACTTCCCACTTTTTCATTTCTTCTCCTTTTCTTCCCACATAACATACTTCCCCTCTAACGCCCAACCTGGCGACAAACCTCACTCATTCTCAGATACTCATTCATTCATTTTCTTCCCCTCTCTCTACTTTCTCATTGCCCACTACCTGAACTGTTCAATTTTCATCACAGATTCTTCAACCCGAAAAATCAAATCCTTGTTTCTCTGTTCCAGGTGACCTTTTCTTTCTCATTCTATGTCAGTGATCTGCTGACTTAAAGATCTGCCCTTTTCTTTGACTTGATTTTCTGGGTTTTATTTGCTTTAATCTTATGGATACAGATACATAATTAAAGATCTGCCTTTTTCTTTGCCTTAATTTTCTGGGTTTTTTTTTGCTAATCTTATGTTGTTATGAATCTGCATTTTCTTCTCCTGGGTTCACTTAATTCCTGTTTTTGAAATTTCCTTTCTTTTTCAAGCTCCATGGATCCCTTTCTCCTTGTTTAATCTCACCCCCTTAATTGGGTTTCCTTTATTCTTGTCCCTCCCTCTCTTTTTTACCTGCTTTCTGTAACCTACCTTTTTTATTTCACTATTTATAAAAAAAAAATTAATTATTTATAAATTGGGTTCCTTTTTTTCTGGTTGGATCACTAATTTGAGCGATCCATTACTGCTTCTGTTTGTTGCTTACTGTTACTTAAATGAATCTTGCTTATCAATTATCATGTTTTGTTCCTAATTGTATTTGATTTTTTTGAGTAAAAAGCTGAAAATTTTGGTTTTGGGGTTTTGTATGGAATTGAAAATTGCCTGCTTACAATCAATCTATATTTGCATCTGGTCTAATTTACTGTATAAGCAAAGGGTTTAGAGGATTAGAAGCATGTGAATAAGTATTTGTGTGATATGGGTTGTAATGAGTTTAGGAACGAAATCAATCGTTTGATGCTTCAAGAGATAATCTTTGTTTTTAATAGTTTATGAGCCTTATCCACCTATATTTGTTAGAGGCGTTCATTTGGGTCATCTAATACATTTTGGATTAGCTGTTTCGGGTCGGTTCAAAATCGGGTCTTGTGTCCACTATGATTTTGACATTCTGTTGAATTCATTTTGAAGTCGGGTTAAGATTCAAAGGTCGGATATATATCCTGTCATCGGGTCTGTTTTGAATACCTATAATATTTGTCTATAATATATATTGGCATATAATTGTATCCTAAATCACCATTTAGGTCTTTATCTAACAACCTTAAATTTTTTTCTAAGTAAAGCATTATAGTCATCAGTTGTTGATTTCTGTGATGTATTTCTTGATTGCAGTTTTTGTGAAGTGAACTATTTAGAAGCCTGGGTGGATTGTGCTATCATTTTGGAAATGGGTGTTGAGGGCAGATTTATACTATCACTTTGATGCTTGCTGTCTTTATTTCTGTCTATGGCTTCCAGTAATGGCACTAAAGTTCCTGTAGGGAGTGGTGTGTTCCCTTCAAAAGTATCTGCCTCTACTAAATCAAAGCAAGATTTAAGTGATCAGTTTTCGCAATCGGTACAGATTACTTCTAATGTTGGAGTTTCTGAGAGTAAAAAGTGTAAATCTTTACGGCAAAATGCTTCAACCAACTCATTATCCAACAAGAATAAATCATCCTCTTTGTTGGGTGTTGAACCATCTTCAACTGGATTGAGTCCTGTTGAGATTGATGATCGATTTTCGGAGGATATTTCGATTGATCAAGAAAAGAAAATCTCAGAGTATGGAAGTATTAAAGATAGTTCAGTGTCTGGAAAGACTAGTGGGAGTGCCAAGACGAGTGGTCGGCTAGATTTTGTTGAGAGTGGTAAGAGTAGTTTGTGTAGAGGAAGTACGAGTACGGATGTGAGTGATGAGAGTAGTTGCAGCAGTTTTAGTAGCACCATAAGCAAGCCACACAAGGGAAATGATTTGAGATGGGAAGCTATTCAAGTAGTCCGGGCAAGGGATGGACTTTTGGGGTTGAGCCACTTTAGATTGCTCAAACGATTAGGATGTGGCGATATCGGTAGTGTATACCTTGCTGAGTTGAGTGGAACTAAGTGCTATTTTGCTATGAAAGTAATGGACAAAGCATCTTTGGCGAGTCGTAAGAAGTTACTCCGAGCTCAGACTGAACGAGAGATTTTGCAATCTTTGGATCACCCGTTTCTTCCTACACTGTATACCCACTTTGAGACAGACAAATTCTCTTGTTTGGTGATGGAATTCTGTCCTGGGGGAGATTTGCACACTCTTAGGCAGAGGCAGCCTGGGAAATTCTTTACGGAACAAGCAGTGAAGTAAGATTTCCTTTACCCTTGCTGCTTATCAAGTAGTTAAAGTCATGATTATAATGTGATTGTTGTTTATTGCTGTTATCTATCCATCTAGCTTTATATGATCAATTGACTGTTTGTGGGTTTCGTCTTGCTATACTCTTGCAGGGATATCATTTCTTATATACGTACTTAGGTAGTTGAATTCTCTGTTTTTGTATTTCATTGTCCACTCAAACTTTATGAACTCGGAACTTATAAATCTAACTCTTTCCACATTGATTTTTGTAAGCAAGAGAGAGCTGCCTTGTTGAGTTTGAGGAGGAGCTCCTTAAGGACATGTGACTTGTGCTTGGAAATGTATAAGCTGTTAAATGTATTTTGACCCCACATGGAAAGGGAAGTGACTTGATTATTGGTAGAGGTGTTCCAAATAGACTTGATGACCCGATATTTACCTGACCTTGGAACTGAACCCGACTTCAAAATGAATTTAAAATAATATAAAAATCAATGTGGACACAAGACCCGATTTTGAACCAACCCTGAACACGACCCAAAATTGACTCGATGACCCGTATGAACACCTCTTATCTTATCTATCTCACTTTTCATCATCTGCTACGCTGCTTCTTGCTATATTGCGGTATTACTTGTATAGAGATCTTCGTGTTTGGTTTAGTTCTCTTTGTAAGTTGGTATACAGCTCAGAATATCTTGCTTTGGATCTTAAAAGGATGAACTTAAAACATTTCTTTGATGGTTGTTGCTGTTATATTATAATGAATAAAATAATTATCTTACAAAAGTATTGGTTAATAAATTAGCAATGATACTTCACATGATAATATCTTTGAGGATAAACTGCAAGGTAATGGGCTTAGATTGATAGCGTCTAATTCACATTGATTTCACTGAAGTAGCAGCAACTTGAGTCTTGATTTAGTTGTCGAAATTTCAGCTACTATTTTTCCCTGAAGCTTTAGGTTGGAAATTCCTTGATACAGGAAGTGAGTTTTTGTTGAAAGTGGTGGTATGAGCCAACAGGGCTTGCTGTAAGATCTTCTCCGCAGGGGAGATTCTAAGCACGTTCAACATGGTGTATCGCACAGGGTCTCAAAAATTTGGATGCGTTAATATGAATTAACGTAGTATATGATGAGTATTTAAAGATTCAAAATTGTTAGAAAAATATCAAAGTTTTAAAAAATTGCATAGGGCCTTCAAATAATTTACCAATTTTGCTCCGCCCCTGATTTTCTGCTAACAATTGTATGTTCCTTTAGGTCCGTGCAAACATTTAAGATGCTTGGATGACTAATTACAGTACAAAAGAATAAATTTGTTCACGATACCCTCTTATATAGCAAGTTTGCCATCAGTAGGCTTGCATGACACCATTTCCGATAATTCGAGGATCTAAATCTATTATCTGTCTATTGACTTATATGGCCTGTGTGGTAGGTAGTATGAACAATTTTTTTTTATGTCGACAAATGGGGTGATAAGAAAATGCAAAGATTAAGTGCACTGAATTATGTTCTTGTTTGGTGTATGAAAGATTGATTCTCACTAGTTACCAAGAGATGCATGCGCTGAAAGAATATTGAGATTTTCACACTATGTTCTTTTCCCTTACAGATTTTATGTAGCTGAAGTCCTCCTATCACTGGAATATCTTCACATGCTTGGGATAGTCTACCGTGATCTTAAGCCAGAAAACGTCCTTGTTCGAGATGATGGGCACATAATGCTCTCAGACTTTGATCTTTCCCTTCGCTGTGCAGTCAGTCCCACATTAGTGAAGTCAACCTCAAATGAGACTGATCATTCACGAAAAGATCCTGCTTACTGCGTACAACCAGCTTGTATTGCGCCTTCATGCATCCAGCCCTCGTGTGTAGCTCCCACGACATGCTTCTCACCGCGTTTCTTCACTAGCAGGTCCAAAAAGGAGAAAAAAGCAAAGAATGAAACAGGAAACCAAGTGAATCCACTGCCTGAGCTTATGGCGGAGCCAACCAATGCAAGGTCAATGTCTTTTGTCGGGACCCACGAGTACTTGGCTCCTGAAATCATCAAAGGTGAAGGTCATGGAAGTGCGGTTGACTGGTGGACATTTGGGATCTTTCTTTATGAGCTGTTGTTTGGTAGAACTCCGTTCAAGGGATCAGGGAATCGTGCCACCCTGTTCAACGTTGTGGGACAACCTCTCCGGTTCCCTGAAGCCCCAGCTGTAAGCTTTGCAGCAAGGGATCTAATAAAAGGGCTGCTCGTCAAAGAACCACATCACAGATTAGCGTACAAAAGAGGGGCAACGGAAATCAAGCAACACCCTTTCTTCGAAGGCGTAAACTGGGCACTGATTCGGTGTGCTACACCTCCTGAGATACCAAAGCCCGTTGTTATCGAAAGGGCAATGGCTCCTCCAGCCTCTAGTGAAAAAGCTGCTCTTGCTATGGGGGATCCAGAACACAAGGGTTCTGACAATTACCTTGAATTCGATTTTTTTTAAGGTTGCAATCTTTCAACCATTTTTCTTCGTCATTTTCGTATGTTTTTCACTCCGCTGATTAGGTTAAGTGTTGCCAAAGTTTTCATCAGCGTTGCTAGTTTCGTGGAGCACAAATTGGGAGAAAAGAAGGGGGGGAGTTGGAGTTTCTTGTACTCGGGTGGCAGACGTTGACGTCTTTGCTGATCTCGCCTTATTATTGGTTGTTGTTGCCTCATTCCTGTAATGTATGCATTATATCTTCGGTAGATTCTGCTCTCCAAAGACTTGAAGAGATGTAAAATGTACATGTATCTTGATATTTGCTCCTTTTATTTAATTCGAGAGGTTTTATTTGCATTCTTAGTAGTAGTTATATGCCTAGTTGCAACCTTGAACATGCCGTTTCTGGGGAATTCTATACTTTATATCATAGCGCAAAAAACAAGGTTCATTGCATTGACTGCATTGTAAAGTCTTTTAAATAATCTGAATTGATATTTTCCGCAATGTAATGGTACAAAACCTGCGTTTTGAAGGGATATCTCATATTTTCGGCCGATATTAGGTGTTATAACAACTCCATCAAACCCGTGTATCGTCTGTTTATTGTATTTTTCCGCTTGTGATGTACAGAAATAATCAAGATAACTTTGCAACTCTATTTCCACTCTCCATTATGGACTCAATATTGAGCTTACTTGTGGGTGACCGTCACTCGGTGACGACCTCAAATAAGGAGTATATATTTTCATAATATGTATGAAATTGACTATTTAACTCATGAGCCGAGAGACTCTTTGAACGCATTCTCCTCTATGGGTATGAGTTGCAATTTTCCTTCCCTCCCCAAACTCTGATCATAATTTTCCTACAAGCGGAATACACTAAGGATGATAATGATGATGAACTATTCAACCCGTGTATGAGTCACGTCTCTCGGTGAAACCGTCTCACACAACAATTTGTATATAGTAATGATAATTGTTTTAAGATCTGATTATCCTCTATTATTAATTGATCTAAGAATTGATATTATATCTCATTTTTGCCTTGTCTTTTATAAAAATACTGATCCAGAGAAAATATATTAGAAAGTTTAAACAAAATAATTGCACATGCCAAAGGACATAAATCCTGCTGGCTGCACAGCAGGTATCAGGGCACTGCATGTGCATGATTGTGGACAAAAGTCACACTTTGCTGATTTGTAAAAGGACTAAGACTCATTATTGTGGTCTAAAGTCCACTAATTTCAGGGAGTATCTTAGTTTTTTAGGTAATTATTGTTTTATACGGTAGTTAAGGTCTATTAATTTATGTCATATTCCCTAATCAATACACAAAAATTTATTTATGGATAATATATTCCTCTTGTGGGATTTGGACTTTAATGGGCGCAGTCAGAACTCAGAACTGAAGTTGGAAAAAAATTTAAGAGTTTTGCGGTGAGCGTGGATCGAACACGCGACCTTCAGATCTTCAGTCTGACGCTCTCCCAACTGAGCTATCCCCGCATTTTGTTATAGTAAAGGGAAGTATTTTATATATTTAATATAACCAGAAGGGTATTTTGTAGGAGCTTAATTTGCTGCTGATTTTTATCAATTAATTTATCTGCCCTTTTAAATTTACACCATATAATTAAAATATATGAAAGTTTTTAAATAATTATATAGATGTAAGACAGAAAAAGTATTATTATCATGTTGACGTTTGACTTTAATAAAGATAGAGACAGTAGTATGAAAAATTGAAAGTAAATTTCCTTAACAACCAAATAAAATTCTTTTTGTACTAAATATTAACTTCAAATGAGGAGATATAAGCAATCGTCCTCAAGACTTAGTTATTTGAACGAGACTTAATTAGCTTAATTTATAACTTTCCTTAAATTTAGTAAATTTTTTAATTTTATAATATTTTCAAATCAGAATTTATTACTTTTGGTTAATCATATAAATATGGTTAATATTTCATAACAAAAATACAAAAAACTCTTTAATTGATATAAGTAGAGTAATCTTTCAATTTTAATAAAAGATTTGCTCAATTGACCATTTTTCGACTAATAATCCGTTGAGTCAAATTTGGTTAATCAATCGTTTTAAGAGTTAAAGTTGTCATCACGTACATGTCAAACTTGAAAAATGGAATATGCGAATACGTGAGAGAATCCCAAGGATTTTTATTTATGAACTCCTCATTAAAGTGGCTTACGTATACCGTGTGGCGAATTCATGAAAAAAAATGTTGTTAATAATTTAAATATTTTTTATGTAAAATGCTTTTCGTGTCTTCTTGGAAATATCTGATAAAATTGAAACGATATAGAGAAAATTAGCATAGCCCCTGCACAAAGCTGACACGCACAAAAAAAATATAAAATGTTTTTTTTTGGGTTTTGATTTCTAGTCACTCATTTGAAAGTCAATACACAAACCAATTTATCTAGAACATATTTATATTACATGTATTATTTGATATTATTTTGAATTTTAAATTTAAGTGATGTTAAAGACCTCAAAGACCAAATGTTAAATCCGCTCATGTTAAATTATATCCTTTGTAATACACATGAAACATATAGCCATTCTTATGATAGAACGTCTTTTCGGCAAGACAACATCAAAACAAGGAGGTCTTATACACTAATAATTTGTATTAATTGTATTATTTAATCCATTTATGAAATAGGGTAAATTTTTAATAATAAATCAAGTTATGCTTAATTCGCTGAAAATAAATCCACCTATTATTTACTTTTAAATAAACTCACCTATTAGGGTAAATTGTTAATAATTAACCAACCTATGCTTAATCTTCAAAACTTCTTTGTAAGTCAAGAATTAGGAACAAACAGTAATTTAGTTTATTTTCAGCAATTATATCGAATAGGTAGGTTTATTTAAAAATAAACAATAATTGAATTTATTTGCAACGAATAGAGTAAATGTTAGTTTAGTTTTTACAATTTTTCCTTATGAAATACATGTTAATGTGAGACTGGTTCATATAAGAATTTATGAATATTTATTTGATGGTCAAAGCTCTTTAAATATTACTTTTTGAAATTTTTATAAATTATTAGTCTGCTTTGATCGCCCCAACTACCACTGAGGAGTGGCACAGATGACTTGCAATATTATTGGATATTGTTACCATTGTGTTTATTTGGTAAATGCTATTGATAGTAGCAATTATTTAATTTGACCAGTTGTATAAGTTGGTAGTTATTAAAATGTTTGCTAAAAGATACTTTTACTTATTAGTTATTTGGTTGTTTATCAAAGAAAAAATGGTTTAAAAAGTCAAAAATTAATAAAAAAGCTTCTAAAAGACATTACTAAACTAATTTATTTGCTATTTGACCAACTAAAAGTTATTTAGCAATCACACTCAATGTTGGATGGCGTCATGATATAAATGAAGGACCGGGAGGACCGAACTATTTTTATTAACATCAAACAAGCTTTATACATGAAAGCGAGCAACAACTTTCAAAAATTTAGGGTATTTGAATAATTTTATTATGTTGATAGCAAGACTAAAGGATACTAAGAGTATAACTTAAACAAAGAATTAAAGATAATATATGGGCCAATTACGCCATACATACAACATTTTTTAGTTATAAAAGGGGTTTATGTCCGACCTTCGTCCTAACTCCTAAGGTAGCTTCGCCTATTCTCATGCTAATCACCTATACTTTTCATCATTTAATTACCTTTTGATTCCTAATTACATATAATTTTGCAATATCTTATCATTATTGTACTATGAAGAATTATTTATGATTTGTTACTAAAAATATGGTTTTAGTTCATGTAGCCAACTCTATATGATGGGATTAAAGTTTTAATGATGTTTTTATTGTATTAAGATTTTAACTACTTTATTGGAATATTGCCTATCCATTCCTCATTACTTCTTAGAAAACCATATTGCTTATTAGTTATTTGCATTACATTCACATTCTTAATCTATTTTAGTTCACTCCATTGAATGTCGTATCCTTACATATGTTCATATTTTTCCTTCATACAGTTACAAATCTCCTTACCGCCTTTTCAATATACTTCGTCCTGATTCTATTCTAAATATCGATTATGTGTTCTTGTAGTGTGTAACTAGCTGCAACTTCAAAATTTGTGATCATGTTTTCATGAACCGCGACTCCATGACATTGTGCATTTTTGTCCGAAAACAGACTATAATAACTACTTGTGTGTTTTTCCCCTCGGAAAAAAAAACTAGGATTGAAAGTATCTCAATAATAAATCATACTAAAATTTTCCTTAAAACATACATTCGATTAGCTCTATAGTTCAAGACTATATTACGCAATCTTATACTTGCGACTAGACCTATGCAACAGGCGTTTATGAGCCTAGTCTCGATACCTTCGATGTAGTTCAGCTTCTAAACCAATCTTTGCAGCCTCGGCCATTTCAGCAGCCTTTAAAGCCTCGTCTTCTTTCATCTCGAGTTCTTTGATCTCCTTTGAAACTTCCTCGAACTTTTGTTTTGCTTCCGTTTGGCTAGCCAGAAGCGTTTTTATTTGACGCATCTTACCAGTAATTTCTATATAAGCCAAGTTTTCGGATTCATTAATTTTCTTCATCAAGGAATTGTACTCCTCAGCTGACACCTTCATCATTCCATTACTGATTTCGACACTAGGTTCCTCGGCTTTAACAGCCTTAATCTCCTCTTGCGCGCCTTTCTCTGCCGCTCTGGCTTCTTCTGTTCGTTTCAGGACACTCGCTAGCTTGTCTCTCATATCGACAATCATCTCTTTAATAATGCACGTTTGTTGCTCCTCCTCCTCTATTCTCTTCTTCATCTCTTCGGTTTCTTTCTTAGCTTTCTCGGTTTCCATTGTCAGTCGCTCAATCGATACATGCATATCGTCATATCCATCTGCTGCAATAGTTTTACTCGTAAGGCCTAATTCAAGCGCCTTTTTCTCGTTTTCCAATTCAACTTTGAGTTCGTTTACTAAAGCCTCGGATTCCTCTATCTTAACCTTCTGCTCCGATAATTCCTTTCCGACTTGTTCTTGCTCGAGCTTCAACGATTCCAATGACATTTGAAGACATAAATTTTCCTCTGCTATCCGTTCAAGCGACTTCTTAGCAACCTCTAGTTCATTTTTCACCGCTTTCTGAGCTTCCAAATGAACAACTCGAGCTTTCGACACTTTTTCTTCAAGACACAAAATTCCAGCATTAGTTTCCACAAGTTTCGCCTGCTGATCATCAGCTAAAAGAAACCGGTGCTCATCCTGAAGAGCGAGCACTTCCCGTTCCAACTCTTGCTTGGCAAGTCTACGCGAAGAAATCTCCTTGTCTTTCTGATTCATAACCTTCTGATGCTCTTCTTCTGCGGTTTTACAAGACTTAAGTTTCGCTAACGCTTCCTGCATCGTAGCAATCTGCTCGTTCAGGTTTCTGACTTTCAAACGATGCGCATCTGCTGCAGCATCGGCTTCTTGAAATAAGCGTAAAGAAGTTGTTTTAGCTTCTAACGCGGCTTCATATTCCGTATGCACATTGCTAAGCTGTTGTTTAACAGCATCCAGCTCTAAAATAGCAGCCCTGTAGTCTTCCCCAATGGTTTCGATATCTTGTGTATAAACATCATTTAAGGCAATATCTTCTTCCAGCTTCCGAGCCCTTTCCTTTAGAGCTTCGGCAGTTTCTAGAATGTTCTTCTTGGATGCATTCACGTCTTTAAGTTTCTCTTGGAGGTCGATAAGAGTCCTTTGAGCCTCTTGTAGCTCAGGGATGGCTTGACGTTTTTTCAATTCAGCACCTATCAGTTGTTCCTTTAACTTCTTCAGCTCGCTTAAGGCCAAGTGAAACTGTGTCTCATCGTCTGAAACTTCCTGTCAATCCAAACAAATAAATTTATATCGAGTTTCTCGTATGATAATACATTAAATCCGAGCAAATGATAGATAACCTGAGGTTGAGGTTGAGGTTGAGGTTTCGACTTTTTGTTAAAAACGGTCTTGACATGAGGAGGAGAGGATGATGGTACACCGAAAAGACTAAGAGCATCTTTTACCGACTGAAATGGAGCTTTCGTATCTACCTCTCCTAGCTCGCTTGCCTTGGGAGACAGAGAGCCTCCGATGGAATTTCTTCGTGTATGTGTTCGTGCAATGTTCACCATGTTCACGCAACGTACTCTTTATGTTATAATTTTCGATCAATTTATTTTGTACATTCACTTCAATAGGAATAATCTTGTGCTAAAACTATGAAGGGTCATTTCATAGTATTAATTTTAACATAAACTTGATCAATGTGTTAGGAATTAGAATTATGAAATAAAATGGAAATGCCAAAGAGAAAAGAATTAAGGACAAATGTGCATGGAATACAATGGGATGCTTAGGACAAAAAAAGATGAGAGAATTAGGAGCCAGCCAAATTATGAATAGTTAACCGAGTATTACGGAGATAGACCTACAATTTAGGACAAATCAATGCTTTTCTTAAGAAGATAAAAGATTATATCTAGCGGTTCAAGTAGTTCGAGAATCTAATTTTATCTCAGTTAAAGAGCAACACCACCTCTTCAGATAAAATTTTGTATTTAATTCTCATCTAACCTCCTATTTCTCAGCGTACTTTGTAATAAAAAAATTATAGTTCCTCTAATTTGCTTAATTAATCTAAGTTGCCTAAATTTGGTCTTTGCATTTCGACCCCATTCATTCTTTTTTTCTTTTGGAAATGAAGAGGGAAATGGGCATGAAACGAACATTCTGATAAAAACATTTTTTTGAAATAATTTTCTTTTGGTTGCTTATTGAATTTTATTTATTTTTTAATTATGATAATAATGTTTTAGAAAAATATATTTGAAGATGAAATATGATAATTGTAGATTTGTGTAATTGGATTAAGAAATTAAATGCCTTTTATTTTAAGAAGATGTGAGCTTTCACACAATAAGGACAGGATAATTACAAGTTTAGAGTTAGAGAATTCAAAATACAATTTCAGTTTACTTCTTTGATTTGATGGTAAGGTTAGAGAATTCTCATAGACAATGTTAGGTAAAGGGAAGACGGAATTAGTAAGGGGATAAAGAAGCATATTTTCTTAAGGACCAAAATCAGATGCTAACCCATTCAAAAGGATTTTCACCATTCTTACATTATATCGGAGATTACAAGAGAAATTAAGCAAGGACTTCGGACTTTGATCCTAACGATACAATGATACACCGCATTTCTTTCACTCATGAGCCTATTGCGAACAGCAAAGGTAGCCTAATATATATTGTTCGACTGAAAGACAGATGACGGACCTCAAAGCACAAGCCTGAAGGTAAGGTTGATCCTAACAGCATCAACTTTAGCACGCTTAGGTACAGAATGTATCCAATCCCGCTGAGTGAATCCTCTCATAACCAACAGTGATCCATGTTTTAATGTGAATGAGTGCTGGTCGGTGTTGTTGCTTCTCTTCAACCGTTTGCTCACGGGTTCATCTTTTGATTTCTTCTCCAACACTAGCAGATTCAGCGACGTTACACAGGCAAGCACAGAATTGGTTATGACAGACTATATTTATGAAAGAGAACATGTCTAGTTTCTCAAACTACCATGCATAATGACTCCTAATTATTGCCTGAAAAGTGAAAACAACTAGTTTCTAGATTGTAGTTCACTATACAACATGCCATTAACCCCAATGCTAAGTGGATCATGCCTTGAATGGGTTTGGGGAGCTTGGATGTACATTACGAGAATGAGTCGAATTAATTCTTGATTGAAACTTGAAAGCATAGAGTAGAATGAAGATTTTGTCTTATAAACAACCTGATAGGATCCTCAAAAGAAAAGGTGTTTTCTAAGTGAATGAAAAGTAATAGTGGCAGTTGCAAGGCAGGTTCTTTTCTTTTACGGGCGCTGAGGCACACATGTTCAGGAACATATTTATATACCAAATACAGTGTATAAGTCTATACATTCTTGAACTCCAATAGTCTACTTTCTAGTTTTCACACAAAGCTTCTTTTATGTATACAATGAGTGTTTCGGTTATTAGTGAGATTATATAATAGAAATCAATGTTCCTTTCAAGAATGTAAATACCACAAAAACACTAGCATTGCAAATACCCTTAAAACAGCAGATATACCTTGAGAAGGAGACGATTTAGAGGGTCTCTTCTTCAAAAAGAAGTCACGGTCACACCCAAAAGAAAGGGAAGCAATTTGTGGAGTAGGCCCGTAAAGAGATTCATCATCAGAATGCCACCCAACATAGTCATTGCCACCACTATATCTATTCAACAACAAGCTGTTGTACCGACTTCCAGAAATCGCCTCCTCCACCTTCATTTGTTCAATCAATCAATCAATCAATCAATCACAGACTATTCGGAAATAAATTACTACTCCAGACATGGAAATTGTACATCTAAGGGGTCGCATGCATTGAGAGTAAATATTTAAGGGGTAAAAAAGTCAAAGTAATGCAACAAAGTTAATTAGAGATGCAAATGATGTTATTGAAATAATTGTGATAGAGGTAGAATAGGAGTAAATTAAAAAAGATAAATAGAAAAAGAGGTTGATTTTCCTCATTTTGAGGTAAAGAATTCTCCCACCCTCTCCTAGGGTAAATTTATTACCCAAAATAAAGGAACTAATTGCTATTTTCTCAATTTTTCATTACCTTCTAATTAATTCTTCCACATCTCTAACAATTAAATTCCTTTAATCATCTAACTAACTTTGCTTTTCTAGTTTCACTTTTAGTTACCTCTTAAATATTTAACTCTCAATCCAAGTGATTCCTAAGGATGTTTTTTTCTTTCAAGCATCGATACTTCCTAAGTGGGAATCGCCTCCTCGACTTTCAATTGTTCAATCAATCACAAAATATATGGAAAGCAAATTACACTCTAAAGATGTTTTTCATTCATCTGAAAACTGCAATCACAAAATATACACTCAAGTGCACCATATATCATACATCTATTATCACTCATTTGGATTCACTTCAATTGATTTTGCAAATTGCAATCAAAGGTCAATCTAAAATCAGACTCTACCACCTACGCTAGACGAGAGTCACTTGATAACATTGCAAGTACACAATACATTCAACTGCATGGAAGTAAAGCTAGAGCGAATGGTAGACCATTACCGCACGAAGAAGCTGTAGAAGAAGAGGAAAACGATGCCAAGAATAGGGCTGAGGCTGATATCCACTGTACACCAATTTGGGAAGTCCTTCACTAGCAACATAACATGTATCCCTAGGCTGCAATTTCAATCAAATCAACCAAAACCAATTTCAATTAAAAATTTCACAATCCAAAAATCAAAGACAAAAATCGCAAGTATAAAACCTGTACGCAAGAACGACCGAAAACTCGAATGGTGGGACGAGTCCATGGAATTTGAGTATTGAGATAATCGAAACACCTCCAAGCATCATCATAGCTTAAAAATCTGGGAAAATACACAATTTCACTCCCATTTCCTAAATCTGTGATCCGATTATTGTTAATCTCTGTCTCCAATTTTGTTCCTTTCAATAAGAACGATCTATCTTCGTTTTCAGATTGTTGTTTTCCAATTATCCCGTTCTTGAAATTTAAGGAATTATCAGTTGTTGATGCGATTCCGCTTCCATTATCTGACTTGTTTTCTTCCGTGTTCAGGGTTTCCATTTTAGGCGCCATCTTGTTCACGCGCCCTTTTATCCTTTCTATATTCATCGTTCAAAAATTAATTTCAACCCTAAGTATCGTAGAAAATACAAAAAAGTTACTCTAGTACATATGTAAGTATATTATTAAAAATAATATATTAAAAAAATACTACTTTAAAAATTATTTAATCCACTCAATGCTTAAGCTTTTTTATCAAGCTGTTAAATGGAGTTGGACTTATTATAAATGTCAGCATATTGATAGAAAGACACGAGGTGCACACACACTTCATAAATTAAGGAGATCCATATCATCCCAAAATTATATGGCAATAGGAAAAAAAGTTTCCAATAACTTACAAAATATACACATTATTTTTAATTTGTCGAAATAGAATAAATCATCTCAACACCTGCGTAAGAGATACAATATTTGTGTAAATCATAACATTAAAAATGTACTTATCTTGTTTTATTGAATTTATTACTATAAATAATATTTCTAAATTTGCTCTAAATATTAAAAAGTGTCCTTGGAAAATATACTTCTAATCATCTGTACGACTGTACCTTTAAATTTGCTTCATAAATACGACTGTACCTTTAAATTTGCTTCATAAACCCAAAAATAGTACACATATTTGAATATATGGGAATGGGACAAACCCAAAAGATGATCAGACCTACTATTCATTCACTTATTATGATACATTATACATCACGTCTTGTATAAACCGTCTCATAGTGCATACAAGCAGTTTACTTAATGTTTTTTTATAAAAATTACGTAAATGAAAAGTTGTTATTTTCTAGGTTTTTAAACTATATATTAGATCAGTTAATATTAAACTATCTCACGATGAAAACGTAAATAAAAAACTGTTATTTTCTAGTATTTTAACCAAATATTAAATCAATCAATATTAAACATTCTCAAGATGAGACATATTAATAAAGAATTTCCGTACATCATATGGTACATATTATATTGTTGAAAAAGAAATGTTGTGGACCTTAATAGGATGATTAGTAAGTTTATCGTAGAACTTTAGGCAGGGACAATTTTTAGTGATAGAAAATTCAGTAAAGATATGGCAATCTTAAATTTTTTCAGCAGGTCTCCTAAGAGACCATCTCCTTGAGAGACGTATTTTAAACCCTTACTCATACTATAATGCTAGCACACTTCTTGCAAACATTAAGCAATTAAACTTGTTTTTCCCTTCAAACAACCTAACATTGTCCAAGTAAAACAGTCAGCAAGATCAAGCCAAAATAACAGCCGAATTACACAAGTCATTGTTTCCATCATCCTAAACCGTCTCGAAATGACCTCCCCTCAATCCACAACCTTAACGTATGCAACGAGGGAGGCACAGTTAAATGTTAGCTAGCACTACAAATAACACCCACATTATCATTTGTGTTGACCATACGGCTCAAAACTAGCAACACTATTAGCTGATCCACCACCAGTAGCAGCGACAGCAGACGGTTGGGAATGTGCATTTGTATCGGATCCAGCGACTGCAGTCGCTTCTTTCAAGTACCCATTAACAGAAGAAGGGCCACCATAATAGCCTGGGTGATGAGTAGGGGGAGGTCCAATGTGAAAGACAGGTCCAAATGCAGCGTACTGATCCATGGCAGCACGGCTGAGTTTGAGGAGTGGCTCACAAGTGCGGATGGAACCACGCTCCCCTTCGAGTTCCCTGTATCGATGCAAGTAAAGTGTGAGGGGTTCGATGTAGTCATCGAATCCCAACTTGCTCATCGCCCAAAGAACATCTTCAGCAGTTATGGTCTTACGTTGTTCCCTTTGGCACCTCTCATTGGCTTCACCTGTTATGAAGCTGATGTACTCGGATACACACTCCTGCAGATTCACTAATGTTAATCAACTGCCCTTCAGTCTTAATCAATCACACAAACGATACCGTCTTAACATAACCAAAAACTTAATCTGATGGTTGAAACGCAGGATATGTTATATACTGTAATACGCCCCCTTACACGGAAATCATTTTGGCTAGAAGTGGATGAAATACATGTCATCTTGATATCTTACGCAAAATATTTCATCTTAAATAAGGGGTGATTGAGATTTGAACACGTGATTTCTTGTCATGTTCCCACATTAGTTCTGATAACATATCAAAGAACCAACTTAACCAAAAGCTTAAGCTGATGGTTGAACTCTAGAATATGTTATATATATTGTTGACACTTAATGTCTTAAAAGTGATCATATATAACTTTAAAATGATCATATATAGTTTTAAAGTGATTATTTTTTATATTCTTAGATTGATCACGATCTTAAAGCGATCAATTAGAAAAATAGGTTAATTATATAGGCCGGTAGGCTGATTCAAGTGTAATGATCGGTACCTGGATAGTTTCCTTAGCATCATCGGAGATTTTGGCATGAGGAGGAAGAATCTTGCGCATGATCCTAATGACGTTGGCGATGGGCATGAAGCGGTCTTGTTCGCGTACAGTGCACTCATTGTTATCTTGATCAGTTGATGTTGAGTGATTGTTATTTCCATTGCCGAACCCATTGTTGTTGTTATTGTTATTGTTGTAGGGATGATGGTTATTTGTATGGTTGTTCATGTCATGTGATACTCCTTTCCCATTGCTAGTTGGGCGTATGTGATTCATCTCAGCCGGTAAAACCTCCGATGTCAATCTCATTTCTTATGTAAATGGTAAAGACAAATATGTAGGTTGTATTAGCTAGTATACTTAAATGAGTTGCTTAGAAATGGATACATTAAACTCTATGCCAATTTACATGTATGCAGTTGCGATTTAGGTTGCCCCGAATCGGGTAAAAACACGAATACCAGGCAACCTAAATAAGAAGGAGAAAAGATAATCCACGTATAAACCCAATGGATGTTCACTACAAAAATTAATTGATTGTTGTTAGGTAGGTCAACCCCTCTTGTATGAGACCGTCTCACCGTGAGACGAGTCCATACAAAAGGTCTATTATACTAACAGTTATTATTATTGGGCTATTTCATCCAAATATGGAGCATGTTTCACGGTGAAACCGTCTCATACAAGATTGTGTAGATTGTGACAATTAGTCACAAAATCACCATATGGGCCCATTCGTGTGAACACACCCAAAAGCCACCCATGGGCTTGGGCCCACAAACCCACAAGCAATAAATGTTGACTAATCGGTACACACTTGATGGGTTCACTATTTCCCAAAACCATATGATAATAGGACGATTAACCACGTACCAAGTATTATATATAGTCTATAACTCATAATTTTAGTGACGTGAAATTTTCCTTTTTTAACACTTGCAGCAGAAATTACTCCATAAATTTATAAAATGACATATCTTATTCTTTTTTTCCGAAGTGAAACAATTCACATGTAGGTAATAATAAACACTCTAACAAATGTATATTGTCTGATGTAGGCGAACCCCTAGTGACCAACAAATCCAATTTCCCACTTCCTTGAACCTAAGCCCTTCTAACCTTAATAAGACAAAGGAACATGGCTATGCCTTACTAGCTTACTCTTAATCAGTGTAACACATTTCATTTTTTAAATTTGCAATAGAAATTAATTTGTAAGGAAATTAATGAATTATGTGATTGTGCTCTTTACGAAAAGAGTAAATTAGAAAAAGCCAATGTGAAGCTACCTACATCATTATTCATAGGTTATATGAATTTGACCAAATATAGAAATTTCTATTGAGAAGTGCCTTGAATTGATAGTCGACAAAATCACTGTACATTGATAGGCGTCGGATTCAGTAACATGAATAGTGCATTTTATGACGAACGTGGCGATTTCTAAAAATAAATCTTCTATCTCTTTGAAATTCCTATAGATAATGTCTATTCCCTCCGTGTCCTAACGTTCTTCCCGTTTAAAATATTCTATTTTGAAGAGAGAAAATTAATTAAAATTTTTAAAACATATATAGATGATAAAATATATCAATGTAAGATCTAATTAGATTCGTCTTAATGTACATTTTTTTATTACATATTTTTTGTACTTATTTATTATGCGTATTTGGAGATATTAAAAATTACAATTTACTTTGAAAACTATACAAAAAGTAAATAGAAAGACCATTTAGAGACACATTTTTTAATATTAAAGGAGAAATCCATAGACAAAAGAAAAAAATAATTTTTTGTACGAAAACCTTAAAGCAATAGAGCGTTATGCGCTATCCATTTATGCATGATTATTGTTAAACACAATTTACAAAAGTCAATAAATTTCAAAAGACTTTATAAAGCTAGCATAAGACTATAATACCCCTTTAACTTAGCTACTTATCACAAAAAAAAACTAGTGTATCCATTTAAGCAAGAATGCAGTTAGATTGAAGAATAAAAAGTGCAGTATTATCAGTAAAACAAATTAAAATGTAAAATGTAAAGTAATATAAATTGAAAGGAAAAACATAATTAAAAAAGAAAGTCCTTAGGTTATAAAAATAAAATTGCATGATAGACACGTGTGAGAGAAAAATAAAAGAGAAGGTAAACAGTGCATGGAAGCCAGATGGGATTTAAAAGAGGGTTTTCAGTTAAATTTAGATAACAAACCATTGGGTTTTGGCTCAATTCCCTGGACCCTTTAATTTCCTCTCCTTTTCCCACATGTTGCATGCAATGTAATTGGCTCTATTCTGTCGTTTAGTCTTTCCCCATAAGTTTTGATTTAATTTTATTATTTTATCATTAATTCTTTCCTAAGAATTTAAAATAATACTAGATTCTTTTGAAAACCAAAAATTTTTTATAATAAATATAATTTACATACTTTTATGTACAGCCCTAAGAGCTATAAACATTATTACCCTAATTATAAACTCTAAACTAAACCGATAAGGATGATAGAAAGATATAACTGAAAAATTTTAAATGAGAGTAAAAAAGACTAAAGTTGATCCAAAACGCATAAATAATTTTAACTTACATGATGAAATGGTAGAAAATGAAAATGAATAAATAAATAAAAAAATATATATTATGTAGACAATCACCGGAAATAATCTATTAGTTCATGTAGGTCACTCGATCTTTGAATCAAAGCCTTAGCATTGTTGTATTGAATTACTCTCTTTTGGTTCTAGATGAGTTTTAGCATTGTTGTATTACTTAAATTTTTTATAGATTATGGAGGGTTTTAGATGAGTTTATGTTAAAGGTCAAGATATAGGTTCTTTTCTATTAAACTAATTAACTTATTAGTGCCAAATCAATTATATATAATTTATAAATTTACAATAAAATGTTAAACAAGGCAAAAAATACTACTCCCTTCCGTTACTTTTCTTTTTGTTTGTCCACTTTAAGTTTTAGAAATTTAAATTTCATTTTTAAGTATATATTCACGACAAAATATATTTATGTGGGATCTTGTTAATATGAGATATCGAGGCTTAACAGAGGTAGTAGTTGAATGAAAATGTTGCAATTTCAATGTAATATAAACATAGGGATTAAGTGTTTATCAATGCAGTATGAAATCAAATTAAATGTAAGTTAAAGTGAAGTAAAATTAAATGTTTCATAGAAGCATTGCTAATAGAAATTTCTCTAACAATTCATTGCTAGTAAATAACATATAATATATAATTGTATTTTGATTGTTATGTACAACTAAATCATTATAATAATGCACATATACATATATAATATATAATTGTCTTTTGATTGTTATGTACAACTAAATCATTATAATAATGCACATATACATATATAATATATAATTGTCTTTTGATTGTTATGTACAACTAAATCATTATAATAATGCATATATATATATATATATATATATATATATATATATATATATATATATATATATATATATATATATATATATATATATATATATATATATATATATATATATATATATATCACAAAGAGTGTTAGGGAGAGCGTCCTAGGCATCTAGTTGAATATAAATCGGAGTTGTTGAAATGTATGATATATATGAAACAAATTAAAGAGAAGGAATAATACTAAGAATGCAGTAAACTATATTGATTGAGAGAATACTAATAACATCATCATTATATCTAATATATACTTAATATATACTGCTTGAATGACGACAGATCATATACACATCAAAAGATAAGAAAATTGCGACTAGTAAGACTTTTGACTTAGTAGTAACAACATCATTAATTAATTTCCATTGACAAAAATAATAAGTTAAGAATGGATTAAACTAGTGATTTAGAGAATATAATAACATATATCATCATAACCAATAACCAATATATCACGCTCGAAAGACGACAAATCATACACGTAATCAGGAAATAACAAAATTGCAATCAGTAAGACTTTGAACTAAGTAGTAACAACATAATCAATTAATTTTGATTGACAAAAATAATTAGTTAAGAAAAAAAAAAGTAAAAGAGTTTGCATGCAAGGTTATGAGTTCCATTAATGTACGCAACCTTAAACAATCAGATTGTTTTCGATAGAGTCTCGGTAGCAAAAAAGAAAAGATAAATGAAAGAGTATATAAAAAGAATAAATACCAGAAGAGGAGGACTTAGAAAGAGGATGTTGCTTGCGGTAACCATGGAACCCTCCACGATGATGGTGATGATCCATTTATGTTTGATGTTTTTGTGTGTGTGTGTCTGTGTTTGGAATTGCTACAAATATATAATACTGAGAGTTGAGAGTTGAGAGTTGAGAGTGAGAGTGAGAAAGAGAAAGATCCTTGTTTTGATACTTGAATAGTTGGCAAGATATGAGTTGGCATTTGAAGAGGAAAAA
>NC_080055.1:27522532-27650032 GCF_026212465.1 Amaranthus tricolor
ACTAATTTGACTAATACGAATAATTACATACGAATACTACTAACAACACACTAATACGACTAATTACATACTAATACTACACTAAGACAACTAATTACAACTAATGCATACGACATTTAATAATATGCTAATAATAGTAATATTAAAATAATAATAATAATAATAATAATAATAATAATAATAATAATAATAATAACTAATCGACTAAATAACTAATAATGCACTAATAATGCACTAATATGAGTAGTAATATATACTTATATAACTAATAAAAATACAACTAATAATATACGAATACAACTAATAATAATACTAATACTACACTAATACAAAATAGTAATACTAAGACGACTAATCATACTAATACTATTCAAAATACACTTATACGACTAATTATATACTAATAGTACACTAAATTGACTAATTATATACTAATACAACTAATATTATACTAATAATATACTATACGACTAATAATGCACCAATACGTTAATAATAATAATAATAAAAAATAATAATAATAATAATAATAATAATAATAATAATAATAATAATAATAATATAATAATAATAATAATAATAATACGACTAATAATAACTAATACGACTAATACGACTAAATAAGTCATAAAGTTTTAATAATGCACTAATATGACTAATACGGCTAAATAACTAATGAAGTACCAATAGTCTACTAATACGAGTAGTAATGTACTTATACAACTAATATTATACTAATGATACACTAATACGACTAATAATGCACTAATACAACTAATAATAATAATAATAATAATAATAATAATAATAAGTTAGACGACTAATACGAGTAGTAATATACTATACAACTAATATTATACTCCTAATGATACACTAAAATGACTACTACTACTACTACTATAATATACTCATTTTTTTTGTTATTCTGAAATAAAATTTTTTAATATTAATATTAAACTTTGACTATTAATTCTCATCAATTTATATTAATATTTTTTTATTTAGTGGTCCTTTTGCTTTTTATTTATTTTTTATTTTTTGATTTTTTATAGAAAAAACATGTTAACCAATAGGATAATGCTACCTCAAATGTTTCACCTCCAACCGATTACCAAGGGGTCAAGTGCTTTAGAATTACACAACCCCAAAGTGCAACTTTTAAATATTTACTCAAAGTTGGGATTTTTAGAAAATCAAAGTTGTGATTTTTTAAAGTGTTTTCTCTAAAATTTACCTATAATAAAAATAGATGTCCACTATTTATATTTGTATTTCAACTTTTTTTTAACTAGATAATCGACTAAAATGCCTGCCTTACCCGATTTAAGAACTTTGTACATTACAATTATATAATTATACAAGTAATCTTAAGTGACAGAACAGTTAAACACTTTCATTATCATTATACAATTGAATTTCGCTAGGTTATGTAATTTAATCGGACTAATAATTTATTAATTAATATAAAAATATATTATATTTGAATTTGATTTTTTTGACCCCAATCAATATATAATCACCCGGTGCTTAAATATCTAAAAACTAACTAAAATTGTTAATGAGGAATATGTGGCCGTACTAACATTCATACTTATCATAAATCATACTAAAACGTGCGTCTCATCTACTATTACTTATTCAACGAGTAATCCATTTTCTTCTATTATACGTATGAGTACATTATAAGGTTAGGCTACCAAACCTACTATTTATCTTTGCCATTCAACTCAATTTTTCCATGGTTAGACTAATATACCCTTTTCAAAACTTAATACTTATTGTATTACTCCGTTCCTTAGAGTTTATATCTTTTTATTGAAATGAGACAAATTCTAAGAAACAAATGGAGTATATATTAATTATATTCTTGTCATGATGCATTGAATATAAAAGATTAGAGATGACTATACAAACATCAACATATACTATCAGAGAGTTTATTATTTTCAACGGATTAGAATTAAATACAATTGAGTTGAATTCACTTGAAAAAGTAGTGAATATATGAGTGTGAAAGTGACCAACACATTTAAAACAAATCAAACTGAACTAGAGTTGTTCATTTAAGGTTTCAGATCGATTTTCATATTGATTTTTCATATTAAGTCATTATCAAACTATTATGTGCACAAACTCCATGTCAATTTGATTTGTCAAAATATAGTTTAGTGATAATTTTTGATTTGTCATATTATAAATTTTATTAATATCAACTTTTTATAATTTTTAATCAAATACAATTAGAAAACTTAAAGATAAAATAATGTATCTACAAATATGCAAAATCAAAAAGTACATTTAATTAGAACAAGAGAGTATTAAATTTATTGAAATATAATATCTAGATACAATTGCTTAGATTAGTTTTATTATTGTGTACTTTTTGATAAAATAATCTTTATATATAATACTTGTCATTAAATATAAAATGTTTAATATTTGTATGTTTACCAATTGTTTGGAAATTCAATTGTTCATTTTCTTTATGTAGAAGCAAGGCAAGTGTTATGTCATTTCAATATGAAATATTACAAAGGTCCAAGCTTGGTATATTGGCATTAATTTATTCATCACGATTAAATCACTTATCTTTACTTTTGTTTCCTTGCAGTATTCAATACTGGCGCCAGACGTTGACCAGGTTATATATATGAGAAAGTCTCAATAAATAAGGTTATTTATAAAATTAATAAATTATTTTTATGTACTAGGATGTGATAAAGTCAGAGTTTTATTATTCTTGATTTATTTTTTTTATTTTTTTTATTTTAATATTATTTTTTTGTCTTTTTGTAGTGATTTATAAATCACGGTTATTAAGTAGAAATTTTTGAATATTTATAACATGGAATCTGTTGCCCTGACAAATCGTCTTTGGGTGGACATTTTTAAAAAATTCACATTCTCATAATGCCTATTAAGTGAATTATTTAACTCATGTATAAGGTGAGTCTCTCGGTAAAACTGTCTCTTTTACTGTTGTGATAGAGTTTTGATTTTCATCATCTATGTAAGAATAATTATCTAATCTCCTTTTAAATTACCATAGAAATTCTCTAATTTACATTCAAATTAGGAAAAAAAATACTTTAGAATAACGGTGTAATGGAGATTCTTAATTTACCCAAAAATAGTAGGTTATAGCATATAAATATTGTAACAATATCAAAATGTACAAAATTATTTAAGAAAATTTGTCAGTTGACATGTTTAAATCTTAATCAAGCACAAAAAATATTTCCAATTAAATAAGGGTAACAAGTGTGATTTATAGATTCAAAAAATAAAAAATACACATAATTTACTAAATTAATTACCATGTTAATGTAATGATTCAATATCTAGAATAACTACATCTCTAATATTCTACTATAATAATCTGCTACTTCCTCCTTTTTTGTTTCTTTTTTTTTACTTTTTGCCCAATTTTAAAAGTAAAATGTTGAGCATTAATATCTCAAAAAATACGCATTATAAAAATTATAAAAAATATATAATAAAAAAAGTATACATTAAGACAAATCTAACAAGATCTCATATGAATACATTTAATCATATATATGTCTTAAAATCTTAATTAAATTTTTCTCTCCAAATAAAATATATTAAACGGTAAGAACATTAAGAAAGAAAAGAAATTTAATAATAATGATAATAAAATTTTGGTCAAATGGAATTTTTAAAAAATTGATTAAACGGGTGTAATTGTAAATATAGATAATAACAAAGGGCAATAATGTAAAAAGGTTGCCTTATATAAAAGCTAAATTGCTGAATATTCCACACCCAACAAATACATAACATTACAAGTTACAACTAGTTCAAAGTCAAACTCACGCAAATTAGACGACTAAAACAAACGAGCAAAAAGAAACACAAATATGATGAACAAACTTTGCAGCTTCCGTAACCAAAACATCCATGTGAAGTTGCTTCTTGCAGCTTTAATGGTGGTTTCAATGGTGGTCAACTCCGAATGCCGTCCCGTCACCGGAAAAGAGTTCGAAGAAGAAGAAGATAAAGGTCTAATTGGGATGATGAAATGGGCAAACAGAGATGAAATGGTGTATGTTGCTGGATATGGCGAAGATAAATTGTCCAATCTTTTAATTACGGGTACACTTGTTTGCAATAAGGCTTGTTTGGGTTCTAAACATGGTATTGGTAACAATAACCACCACCTTCACCTATCCACACAACTACAACCTATATCTGGTTAGTATTTAATTTTTTTAAGAAATTATCTAAAGTAATTTAACCTTTTTATAATTTTCTTATAATAATTCTATCTATTGATTAAATATAAATAATTTCAACTTTAGGGTTCTTTGTCTAGAGTAAGTTTTGGTAACTCGATAACCTACTATAGTAGATAATTCAACAAAAAGTAAACTGAAAACTAATGCAAAGATTAGAGAAAAATTTTGAATTTACGTAAAAAATTCTGAATAATTAAAATAATAAAAAAATTTTCTAACGTTTTAAACATTTTTTTCGACATTTTATTTTAATTTATCTTTTTTTTAAAAAAAGCTTGGTATAGCAAATCATCTGATTATCGGGTGTATTCTATAAAAAAACCCTCCAAAGTTGTGATTATTCATAGTTAGTCAATATATGAGATTATTGTAGAAAAATCATAAAAAGTTTGAATTACTCTAGGTAATTTTTCCTAGTTATTAGTGTTAAATTATATGCATCTAAAATTTATATCACGTATCAAAGAATCAACTCAATCAAAAGTTTAAACTGATAATTAAAATTTTAAAAAATGATATATACTCAAACACGTCTTTTCGCAAATTTTTATTATGCCTAATGCGCTCAATATTCCACTTATCAATTGATTTTAGACAACCAACCTTCCTCAAATCGATAGAGTTTGCCTATATCATAACTCATATTATTTGATGAAAAATTCCTATTAATATTAGATTACTAATAAATAAAACAGAAAAATAATAATTAAGTTAATAAAATATACATATAAAAAATGGGTGTTTGAGCGAACCTATAAAAATATTCGCAATTTGGCGATGTCTTGTTAATATGTACGGCCTAATTATATCATCTCCAATTACTTCATAGTTATAGTCTTATAGATAGGGCCCGTGCAACATCTTTTTTAAATAGTTGTATTTCAAAGGTTTATTTATAAATAATGCATCACTTTTAGTGTTGGGATGTACGTTTTGTAACTAGGGATTTATATTTTGTCTTTAATCAAAATTAATGGAAAAAGCTATATAGACTAGCTTTTTGATTTTAACATACAAATTAATTTTTAGCTTATAAAATACTTTATGATCAAATTGAAAAATAAAAAGTCAATTTTAACGCTAATAAAAAAATCAATTGTCAAATACTTCAACTTCATTTGTACGATAATCGTCACTATAAACTTTGTATTTTTACTAGATTAGTATTAGTATTTAGTACCCATATCAAGTGATTGATGATAAAATAAAAAATAAATATTTACAATTTATTATTAATTAGTCCCTAAATTATTTTCGCAGGAGCCTTAGTGGGAGTAAAGTGTTATATCAACAAAAAAGACCAAAACCCTAGTTGGACTAAAGCTGTTACAGATAAATATGGAAAGTTTATAATCGACCTTCCTTCACATCTTCATTCAATCACAAATTTGAACAAAGTTTGTTCGATTACGATCCTAAATCTACCTCTGAATTCGATTTGTCGCGATTCGAATTATTCAAGAAAATACTTTGATTTGGAGTTATCATCGATTGGGAATGGAATCCGGACATATACAACAGGAAAGATTGAAATTTCGCGTACTATAATGCACGAAAATTCGGAAACATGCATGAAAGAAGTGAATGATAAAAATAAAGTGACGCGAATTTAAAACTTCTTTTGATAGAGCTTAATAATTAAAAAAGACCCACTAAGATGTTCGCGGCTTACGGAGATTTTCAAGGCGTGTAAGATCTAGTGAGGGAGAGAATGATAGAGAAGTATGATGGCTCACTTATTAGAAAAATAGGGTGAAAGGTAATTAATGAATATAGTGTGAAAGGTAATTAATGAAATTTACCCTAATGTGAATGCATTCAATGTAATTGTAGATGAATTTGCCTATAAATATGGATGTTCACCAATGTAAACAAATCACACCAATGAGTAAAAACATCTCCATATTCTAACTTTTACTCATTCTATTTCCTCCTTATCTCTCTAAGTTTTAACACGTTATCAGCACCACCGCTACCCTTAATAATCAAGAAGCAAGTATGACATAAATTACCAAAAGATTATTCAACATATTAGTCTTAATTGGACAAAAATTCTTAGAATGAAAAGAAGATGCCATCATGAACTTAGAAGCTCAAGGACTTGAACATACTGTATTGAAAGTAAAAAAAAAGGATCCAATAGATGGAACTCAAGCTACCAAAATAAAGCTAGCTACAAATCAAGAAAAGGCCAAAGCCTTAGTCCTCTTGAGGCATCATATTCATGATAGCCTTAAATGTGATTGTAGATGAACTTGCCTATAAATATGGAAGTTCACCAATGTGAAAAAATCACACCAATAAGTAAAAACATCTCCATCTTCCAACTTTTACTCATTTTATTTCCTCCTTATCTCTCTAAGTTTTAACAAAAACAATGTTTATTTGATGTTATTAACAACGAACAAACTATTTGTTATTTTTTTATCTCTTTAAAGGTTATACATTGTTCCTCTTTGTTCGCTGTTACTAACAACGAACAAAGTACTTTTTTTCTTTTGTTCATAGTTAGTTACAGTATATAAACTTGACCTTAGACTGGTACATAAAAACGCTTATTTAGAAAATTAAAATTTTTTGAAACTTATTTTGAAATTTTTTTTATAAAAACTTATTTTATAGTTTATTTATGTATTTTATAATATTCATAAAATCCCAAAGATTTCAAGCATGATTTACAATTAATTTAAGATACTTATTTTCTCAAGAATTTTGTATTTACAAGAAAAACAACTTACACACAAACAACCTCTGGTGGGCTACATAGTATTAGGTCTTACCAAATTTCATGAAGACGAAATGCACCCAAGCCCAACTATTCTCCTTCATTCATTATGCCTTTACAAAAGCAACTAGTCTCTTGAGAGACCATATCTTTAAGAAACGTATCACAAGCCCAGCCCATTAAAGATTAATGCCTACTTAACATATTTTAATTGCCTACTTGCATGTCTTTAATGCTTACTTATCATATCCTTAATGCCTACTTTCAATATTTTAAATGTCTTCTACATCATTCTTAATACATACTTATAATATTTTGAAAAATATATAATAGGTTAGCCCAATAGAGCTGGTTTCTCAAAGAGACCGTCTCTTACAAGAATTTGTGTTACAAAAGACATGATTGTATTGTATGAAAAATTGAATAAAATAAGCTTTTTCTTAAAAAAAATTTTCGGAATAAGCTTTGGAAAATGTTAATTCCCAAAATAAGCGCCTTCATGTCCGAACTTAAAGTCAGATTTGTTAGTTGTTACTAACTGCGAATTCGGGAAAAATTTAATTTGTTCGTTGTTATAAACAACGAACAAAGAGGGACAACGTCATAGTGTTTAAAGGGACAAAAAAATAAAATAAAAACTTTGTTTGATGTTAATAACAATGAACAAACTATGTGTTATTCTTTTTATCACTTTAAATTTTATACATTGTTCCTCTTTGTTCGGTAATTTTTTCTCTTGTTCTCTGTTAGTTACAACAAATAAACCTGACCTTAGGCTCGTATATAAAGACGCTTATTTAGAAAATTAAAATTTTTCGAAACTTATTTGAAATTTATTTTTATAAAAAACTTATTTTACAGTTTATTTCTGTATTTTATAATATTTATAAAAATCCCAAAGAATCAAGCATGAATATCATTAATTTAAGATTTTTTTTTTAAAACTCTAAATTTCATGGTCTATAAAGAGTTGTTTTTACTATTATTTTCAATATATATGTTATTCTTATTTCTTAGTAATTAGTATATAAAAACCTTTAATAAAATATATAAAATAAGACATATCACAAAATCCATCTATAATAATACTTATACATAAAATTAGCCATATTTATCGATTTTTAATAGTTTTTTTTTTTTTTAGTTTTTTTAGTTGTTACTTATTAGCATTATTCCATAAAAAAGCGACTAGAATTTTATGGATGTTGAAAACAATAATTGTACTTACATAAATGCCATGGCCTACCTAATGCTAATTGCTAATTATAAAAAATAATTTTGCATTTATTTTATCGTATTGAACTTTTTAAGATAATTTTGTATTTATTTTTTAAGATAATTTTGTATTTATTTTTTGGTATTAAAATTTTTTTCTTGAATTTACATGTTACTTATGCTTTTGTCGACTATTTTTCATGGATCCGCCACTGATTGTGAGCAAACACTATTGAAAGATAAAGTGGTGTTTGAGTTTGAAAGCAAAAGCTTAAATGAGTTTTAATTTGTCAGAATTTAGTTGTAATTTGTTGAAATTACATAAAAGAAATACAAAATGATTTGTTAAGGAATGAAGTGTCAATTGTGAAAGATGCCCATTAAACCTATGTGAAGTGTCGATTGTGAAAGATAGCCATCACCAACTTGTTCTTTATTACACTAATTTTATCCACTTACAACACTTCATTTTCTCCTTTTTCAGCAACAATAAAGACAATGCTTTTAATTAAAGGGACTACATTCATACATATTCCCCATTTGATTATCGGATTCGGTACGTACTATATACCGATAATTAATAAAAATGATTTATAGTGTAAATTTTTCATGTCGTTTCCAAGATAACAAAAGTTTTTCAAATAATAATATATTGGAACGAATAGTGTGAATAAAATGAAATTGTTAAATGAGAATAATTAAACAACGTCATTAAATTTGTATTCCTACTAAAATTACACTAATTTTTTATTATCATTTTCACAATTTAGTACCGATTACCAAACATGCCGTCATTTACTATTTTGTTTGGTGCTAATGGTAATAAAAATGATTAATTAGTATTGTTAATTTTTATGAAATAAACCATATTATATCTATGATATTTTGATCATAAAAACGTATATTTAATTTAATTTTTCATTATCATCTAATAGAACATCTCCAAAATAACTAGTTGAAAATGATATGATTGTGAAGCAAATGAGACAATCATCACCATTAAAACTTATCAAAAAGCAAAGTTAGCAATTAAAACAAAACATATAATAATACTATCGGTCTCATGAATTGACTTGATAAAACATTTTAACCTAATTGAAATAATGGATGCCCAACACGTACAATAACGTCAATGTATTGTATATACATAATTAGTGTACATTATTTATATATGATTAGAAAGAAACCAATATTTCTATCTTGATATTCTGGAAATATTTTCTATAATTTCTTAAACATCAGAAATGTGAAACTGTAAAATAATATTATAATCTTATATTTTCAATGAATAGCTTTGTTATGGTAATATTTAATAGTTTATTTATTTAATAATTATCATTGTAAAACTACTTACCTATCCTTTGACTTATTAATTGACCTTGACTCATAGTCAATGGACTTTTATGACATTATGTTCAGTATGCTTAATCAACAAATTAGTAACTTTCTAAAACCCTAAAGTAACTACCCACTCATCACAGTAAGTAACCATATCCTCCCCTCAACTGCCATAATACCCATGAAGTCCATCTTATTCTCTGCAATAACCACTTCGCCATTCTTATAAATAGAAGTTGTCATCCCCTTTTACAACCCTAAGAAACAATATCATGCCAAAACTCTGCCAAAATCTCTACTCACCATCTTCATCAACACACCCAAAATATAAACAACTAATATCCTGATATCTACATTCATGCATTCAATTTGTTATCATTTATTCATTGATTTGTCATCTTCGATCTGACTTGAGCGTCAGAGGAGTTTTCCGGGAAATCACCCCGGGCAAGGCTAACGTGTTGTGTTGCAGAATTTCAGGTTATTTTTACTGAAGGATTACATCTCACTTCCACTTCATTGACTGTCGACTTTGATAACACTTCCATGTCGGGTATTTCAAGTCTCTTACACTTTCTCATTTCAAGAACCGAAACAAGCTTGAAATATTAAAACATTATTGGTTTTAAAATAATTACTCCTATTATTCTAAAAAAATATTAATATTTTTTCATTTTTCTAACAATAAGAACATTAATATAAAATTATATTATGAATATATATACTCAAACCCCTTAAAATGAAAATTATGAAAGATTCACTCAACTTATATATAAAGAATTAAGACCATACCCAATTGCTCCTACTAATTATTAAGGAGTTAAGTGAAGACAATATTATTATTATTATTATTATTATTATTATTATTATTATTGTTGTTGTTGTTGCTAGGTAGGATTACAAATTAAGAGTTCATTTAGTACATAGTTCGAAAAATTAGTGGTTGCGGATTTCACCGATAAAAAATTAAAAATGTAAATAGATTATAAATATTGATTTAATAAAAAATCAAATAGTAACTTGAAAAGAGGGACAAAATAACATGATTGATGAATGAATAAGTAGTAGCAAGAAAATGAAGGGTGATGAGGTGAGATCATACACTCATACTACTCTAAATCATAAGAAAGGATGAAGTCATGAGTTGGACCAATTCCAAGGTAGATGTCGCATGGCCAACCAGCAAGTAGAAAGATGCCCATGTGGGCTTCGCTTACTTCCCATTTATTTTCTTGTCTACCCAACGTACTCCACGGATCAAGTACACCAAACCACCTCTACAATCTAACTAGTCTGTTGCTTTGATTTTGTTATGTTGCATATGTATTATGTAGCAGATTTAATACATAGAAGGAGTACATATTACAATTTTAAAGCTATCATATTATAATCCTATCTTATAAAATTTGAACTATATGATTAGAAAATCTTCTTACATTTATATTATTATAGCGTGAATTTAAAGAAACGGAGTGAATATCACTTTTTATTTTAATCTGTTACTGATGTACGTATTTTTAAATTCAGTAGCTTTTAATCTTATTGTCAAATTCAATTCTTTTTTCTTCTAATTTTTATGGCGGAAAAATGGGGTGCATATAACAATATGAATCATTGATCATAATTTTAGATGAGCGGAATATAGTGGTTAAGAAGATGATTATGATTCTGGTAATAGTAAGAATCATGACTAAAAGGAAGGAAGAGCCTTGGCATGGGGATGAACAAATGGCAAATGCCAAAGCGCGGTGGGTGAAGCCAATGATGACACCTTCCTTCCATTACTTAGGCATATAGGACAAAGGTTGCTTAATTAACCCATGTATTTCAACGCCATCCATTATAACGTGGCATACCCTTTTTTCCTTTCACTCTTTCCTACCACACTTTTTACATAATCAATTTATTAATCCTTTTTTTTTCTCAAATAAACTTTATGAATTATAATACTCTATTAAAATTTAACTGTGATTTCTCATAAATTTAGAAAAAAAAATATTTATTTGGAATCTTATTAGATTCGTTTTAATATATATTTTTTAAATATCAATTTTTTAGAATTTTAAAAGCTCAATTAAAATTATTTGATTTTGAAATTTACATTAAGATCTGCGAAAAAATTAAATGAGAAGAACATTTGAAAACATTTTCATTTGATACAAATTCATTTTAAGATAATTTTAATTGGACTAGATAATTTAATTAGAGTATTAAAAATGAATATCAAAACACTTATTTTTGAATTAATATTTCTTACATAGACCTATTTTACAATGAGACAGTCTTCTACAAACTTTTTCATTGATTAAGGATAAGCCCATGCACATATTTAGCCTACGGTTGTTTACACTAACACCATGCTAAGCTTCTTACAACAATTGTGGGCAGAAACGTTAAGAGTGTTTCCTTTCATATCTCCATATATACACCATACTGATCATCTTATGCAGTGATTATCCTTTCTTTATGTATCAAACATAGGCAGAGCTAATGGGTGATATGGTCGGCTACATTCACCTCAATTTTTATAATGTTTCTATTATATAATCACTATAAGGAATTTTTATCGGTTTTGACCCATCCAACCATTATAATATGATCTTTTAATTCACCCTCTATTTTAAGTTATAGCTTCACCACTATATTATCAAATTAAATTGTTATATAATTGAAATCTCTTTTTGACTACTTTTTTTTTCATAGTAAAAAGGATAAATAGTTAATTTTTCTATAATCAATTATTGGAAAAGGGTACATAAATCATATGGCCCATGAAAATATTATAAAATATGACCAATTATAGAATACTTACTTGAATCATTTTGCAGCTTATATTCATCACGCACAAGTCACACCCTTAAAGCCTTATAATTAGGTTAGGGAAGGTTCTAAAAAGTAGTTATGCCATTAATAACAAATATTTATAATATAAAGATTAATTTGTAAATTATAGTCTTTAAGTTTATAACTTTTACAAAGTATAATTTTAAATTTTGTTTTTGTGAATTACAGTCATCAAAGTATCAAAATCCATATCATTCAGGTCAAGTGAAGTTGACTAACCTAAATGACCTTTGACCAGTCTAAATGACTGTTGAACATTATTAATCACCTTTGACTTTTGTTGACCATCTCTGATCACCTTTGACTTTCCTAATTACCAATAGCATCCTTGTGTTTTAGCACTTTAACGTCATTATTACCTATCATAACTTTATTTTTTTTAAAAATGAACATTGCGATTAAAATTTTAGGGTAACTCTTTCAAAAATCCGTTGAAACTAGTACTTATTCACCTATTTTCTGACACGTAGGCCAAAAAAGATAATTAACGTCGTTTCTACCCATCATAACAATATTTTTTCAAAAACGAACATTACTGTAACTCTTATGGAATAACTCTTTCGAAAATCAGGTTAAAATAAGTACTAATTCACCTCTTTTCGAATAAGTAGACGGAGAAAGATATAGCAAAAGTAGGGAAAGAAGTACCCACGAAAATTGAAAATGTAGAGTTCATGAGTCCATATAAAAAGCATCCCAAGGGCAGAATATTAAGTCTTTTTCCTCCTTGTCCTGTTTCTCTATTGTCGTACTCCTCTCATCTCTTTCTTTCCCCTTCTCCACATAAATTACAAACTCATCATTTCATTTTTATTATTACTACTAATTAATCAACCATTCTTTCTTCAATCATGACTTGTTCTCAAGAACAAAAGGTTAGTTTAATTTCCTAATTTCCTACTAATTTTATATTTCTCCTTTCTAAATTTCTAATTTTAAATTGTATACTCTATAATTATTTTCGTAATTTTAAATAATTTTGATTGAAATGTATTTAGGTTACTACTATGATACTAAAAGTTGATCTTGATTGTTGTCAATGCTATAAAAAAGTCAAGAAACTCCTCTGCAAATTCCCTCGTTAGTCTCTCACTCTCTTTCTCATTATTTTTAATTTAATTTCCTTTCATTTCGTTCCATATTGATATTCTGGCAGACTATATAATGTATTTTAAAGCCTGAACAATTAATTATACTTTTGAAAATTGACTGAACTAATTTATATATTTTTTTGACATGATATCAGAATCTCAAATTAAATTTTTGACATGATATCAAAATCTCAAATTTTAGATTCGAATATAATTTACGTCTCGATCAAAGTTTGAACCGATGATTTTGAGTCTCCATTATATGTATATGTTATATATGATTATATGTTATACTCCATATTCTAACACGTAATTATTTGATTAATTGATTTGATGATAATAATTAATGAAAAAGGACTAAGTTATAGAATTGTTTGTTTTTTGATGACAAGAGAAATACGAAATCAAGTATTTGATGAAAAGAATAATACGGTGATCATCACCGTTGTTTGCTGTAGTCCGGAGAAGATCAGAGATAAACTCTGTTGTAAAGGTGGAAAATCCATTAAAAGCATTGAGATCGTTAAGCCCAAGCCCCCTTCTGAGCCCATTAACCCGCCCAAACCCACTCCTGCTCCACAACCTGCCCCTGCCTCACAACCCAAGCCCAATCCAGCTCCTCAACCAGGCCCGCCCCCACAACCCAAGCCCACTCCAGCTCCAGCTCCTAAGCCAGCTGAACCAGCACCAAAACCAGCCGAGCCAGCTCCCAAGCCAGCTCCTAAGCCATCTGAACCAGCACCAAAACCAGCCGAGCCAGCTCCTAAGCCATCTGAACCAGCACCAAAACCGGCCGAGCCAGCTCCCAAGCCAGCTCCTAAGCCAGCTGAACCCAAGCCAGCTCCAGCTCCGGCTCCGGCTCCAAAGCCGCCGCAAGATCCACCTGTTCAATGCGTGCCAATTTGCCCACCACCACCACCTCCTCTAAGCATATGTTGTGTTCCATGTTATGAAGGAAGACCCGGTGGACCATGCTGGCCCGCACCCAGACCCGTGTACCCATGTGGACCATGCTATGAGCCAATAACCGGACCCGTATACCCGTGTGGCCCATATCAACCCGGATACTGTATTACTAGGTGTGATTATACCTATTGCAGTGATGAAAATCCTTCTGCATGTTCTATCATGTGAGTTGTGTTTCTGGCTGCCTAAATTTTCTCATCTCTTATTACGTACTTAAATATCCCGCAATAGAAAATTTTGAATCAGCCTAGTGATTATAATTTTCTTTTAATAGTTGCGGGTTTTTTACATTTCTCATGATAAGACTATAATTCTTAGTTTTTACTGCCTATACGAATAATTAATTTGTTGTTTATTGGTGGACATGTGAATTGCACATGATAGATGGAGTAAATTTATAGGCTATTTTAGTGTTGATAATACAGAATATTTGACTTGTAATTTGTATACATATGTCATTTATCAATTGAAGTTGGAAAAACTTGTAATAATAATGATAATATCAACAAATATATTGTGTTTTTATTACTCATTGGTAACTTTTGGTAGAGAGGAGTCCTGCTTTATCTTAATTAGTGCGCAATATTTAATCATTCAACTTTTGCTAATCTTTTCAATATGTCATTCATATATCACTTAAAATCAAAACTCTTTTTTTTTTATTATTATTTTTATTCAAGTAAATTAATTGTCTTAATTTTAAAAATTTATGAAAAATAAGTAGAATTTATGTTATTTTTATTTTGCCTCTGTTGAATTTTTATTAAATTTTTTTAAAAAATAAGGCTGAATTACTCACTTTTAAGACTAGAATAATAAAAACAACTTTTAAATTAAAGAGTAAGGAGTATCTCCTACTAACAAAAGGAGTCATGAAAATCAATTCTTTCTTTTAATGATGATAATTGACTTTATATTTTAAGGATCATGATAATCAACTTATAATTCTAAATATTGTATGAATAAAATAATTTTTTTCAGATAAGTCATGTGTTATTTTCATAACGTAATTAAAATGGGATAATGATTCATCACAATAACTAATACAAGTATAGTAGTATAGTACAGTACTGTATAAGAGGGTCAATACAAAAGTAAATAAAGGATATAATAATTAAAACATAATAAAATTATTATAAATTAGTTGATATGATGATGAAGTTGGTACCAAATCCAAAAGGTAGGTAGATTTATGGCATGTTTGACAAAAGTGGTAATTGGGTGATTAGAATGTGTTTACGCTTTTTCTACCCAAATGAATATTGTCCTCAATATACAAAGAGTGGTTGCAAGTTGTGTCAAGGGCAAATAAAGAAGTTTCCTACATTACACAAATAATAAATAATGCTAAAAATTACGTGTTATCGTAATGGTTAAGGTTTAACTTTCACTCATTTCACCGAATTTTGATTTTTATCATCTAAAAAATTGGTTGATTCTCTCACCCCTTTGCATGTAGTATTTCTCTAACCTACTTGAACTCTAAAAAAATAAATACTATCCCTAGTAACCGATACTTGCTACAGTTACTGTAGCAACTGGTGCAAGTTGATTGATCTTATTTTTCTGTGTTTAATGTAGAGCATAGTCAATTAATACTATTTTGTTTCATTCATCTTAATGCATATTTTCATAATATTATCTTTTTATAATTTTTTTTATCACTTAAAATTAAAGATATTAATAATTAAAATAATACATTAAATAGCTAATGTAAAAAAAAAAAAAAAAATTGTAGTGACAATTTAAAAACTAGAGGATGTACCTAATGAAAAATAACCTACTTTGGTGCAATATTACAACAAAGTCTAAGGCAAGCAAAGGTTACTAATTAAATAGCAAGCACCATATCACAGTGCATAGTAGGTGTATCTTTTTTATTGTGGATTTGTAGTAGTAGTTACCACTTCCATTTGGTGCACATTCCTAATCAATTTTGCATTTTTGCTACTTCCACTTGTTTCAAAAATGTGAAATAATTTAAATTAACATGAGATTTGATGTGGCAAACATATAGAGTATGTTTGGTAGGGCACATCTAAGTTGAGTTTATTTGGAAGGAGTTGAATTGACTTAAATTGAATTGACTAAAATTAAGTATAATGTTGATACCATGTTCTATCTATGAAAGTTGAAAGTCAGTAAGATTCGAGTTATGTCAGATCAAATTATTGTTGGAAAGTATATATGTTTTATTTTATAGTATATTTAGTTATATTAATTTGTGTGTAATATTAAGGTAATTATTTTTTTATATTTGTTTCAATAGTTAAATTATAGCTACTATGCTCCTCAAAAATTAATACAAAACGATATTTAAAATTCAAAATACTTTTATTTTTCCGCTTTAGTTATTTCTTCAACCACATCACACTATCAACAGAAAATAGCTTGTAGCAAATAGCCATAACTCCATATAGCGATGAAACAACGACGACTTGATTTAATGCTAAATGGAGACCAAATTATATCGAATTTTTTTAATAACGATAGAGTTTTATAACCGCTACCTAATTTTTCCGTATATACAGAGATAAAAAAAGCCAAAAGAATTTATACCCTTTCAAATAGTTTCAATCACCTTTTAAAGATAGTATTGTTTTCACAATTTTTGAAAAGTAACTTTAGAAAAGTTAATTTATCTTTTTAATTGATTTACATTTAAATGGTATTTATATTGTCACTTTCTATTATAACCCTACTTAAGGTTATTGTTGAACACCTATAAACACCAAAAAGAAGTCATTTAACTAAAATAACTTAAGTAATATTACTCTGTTTCACAAAAATTTGTCACATTTAATTTTTTTTCCTTTGTTAACATTTATATATTTTTTTTGAGATAATTTCCCAAAAATATTTGAAATGTGCAAATGCTAAAAAAATGAAAAGATAAATATATGGATGAAAATTTGTATTTGTATAAACGCATTTCAATAATAGCTGCATCAAATATAATAAAATACATCGAGTACATTAAATAAGAAAATATAGCAAATTGAGAATAATTAGTTAGACTAATATATAAAGACTTTTTATTGATTCTTTTTTTTTTCCTTGCCCTATAAAAAAATTTTCAATCTTATCAAGATTTAAAAGTAGAAAATCTAAGTTAATTACAGCAATTTGTAAATTACTATAAAAAGATAAAAGAAAAAATAATAAATAATAATAATAAAAAAAAAAAAAAAAAGCAAAATCATTGAAGTCATAGACCTAAAAATACTTGCTATCTACAATATGTGATTTATTAAATTGATAAATTATAGTTATTTATCTAGCAAGCCTAAAAACAAAAAAACTAATTATAATTTATATGATTAACAGGCAACAAAGACCGCATAGCGCAGTGGATTAGCGCGTTTGACTTCGGATCAAAAGGTCGTGGGTTCGACTCCCACTGTGGTCGATTATTTTTGCTTTCCGGGTATGTTGAGTCTGTCTATATTTATACTGTAATCGTTCTCAACATGAACAACCCAATCACGCAAAGAAGGTGTTTGATGAAATGCTTCACGGATGAGAGGTGTTGAATTGTTTGAAAATATAAGATGCTGGCTTTTGGGTGTAATCCTGATGACATTACTTTTCTTGCTGAGATTGATGCCTGTGAAAGGATATTTGGAAAACTTAGGCCCAACTTATATGATTAAATATTCTTTTAATACTGAATTGTGTAACATATATTTCAAAGAGTGATAATTGAATTGATTCAACATGCAAATTTAAATGTTCGATTCACTTTATTTTAGTATTTTGGACAATTGATGCCTTTCTTTAGATTGTCATCAACGTTCATAAAGAAATGAAAAACTAATTGATACTTTGCGTAGTGTTAATCTTCAATCAATATATATTTTCCGTCCCAAAATACTTGTAATTTTTGCTTTTTCACGCGGTCCAATGCATTAATTCAATTCTTAATATCTATAATTATGTATAATAAAAAATTATAAAAATTTGATATTAATAATCTTTATATCGAGACGAATTAAACAAAATCTCACTTGACTATATTTGAACTTATAGATTACAAATTAATCAAAAATTAAGGATGAATAAGAGTATTTTATTTAAGAGTTTGGCATTATTGTTTATGATAGCATCCAATGAATTATGGTTTTGGTGTCTTGAAATGCATTAAACTATACTTTTTATGTACCTTTAGTTTGCTACAATCTCAATTTTTGTGCGTGATCTCATACATTTTAATGTTAAACTTTTTTGATGGAAATGGTTCTTATCAATTTTTTTAAGATTAATTTTTCATCTATATTTTATTATACTCCGTTATTTATACAATTTGATTTTTTTTTTTGTCTTAATTTCTCGAAAATTAAACTATTAATTTGGCCAATACGATTAGTGGTAAATTTAAAGAAATAAACAAATAATATTTTATCCAAATTAAACCGCCTTTACCTATTTGCAATGCATTTTTACACATATTTGAGTATTTGACCTTCTTACTAACTTGAAAAATGAAAGTAGACTTTGTCCTGCTATCCTCTTTTTTTGTGTGTATAATATCCATGAGCACTTTTCAGCTTTCTTGAAAGGTGAAAGTCAAATAATTTTCTATTATCCCCTCCACATACATTACATTTTTTTAATCTCACAATATGACTTTAAAAGGAGGCCCTTTAGAGCAAGAAGAGTTGCCATCAGCATTCAGCAGGCCCTATTTCTTAGGAGTACATCACCACAGTTAATTCGGGTTATCGAATTGATTTTGAGTCAGATGTATTGTGTCAGTTTAAAATAGAATCATGAGTCTATATTGTTTTTCACATAATTTTAAATTCAAGTCTGAACAATAAATAATGTAAAAAACATTATATAGCGAGTATTTCACAACGGAGGAAGTATGTTCTTAAGACAAAGGTATAATCATAGCTCTATAATCACTTATGCGTCATATTGCTAAATTCATTTAGGGTTTGTTTGTAAATAAGTGTTAATTGGTGTTCTTGGTTGGTTTAATTAGCTCAAGGTATTAGTTTATAAGCCGGTTGTCAAAAAGATGTTTAAAAAAATTATTTGATAGTTGGTAACTAGAGGTTTATAATGGGGGAGCGACCAACGAGTCAAGGGTTGGGTCACGTTTTAACGGGTTATTAGCAGGTCGGGTCAATAACGGGGCGAGTCATTAACGTGCCTTGGTGTAAAGGGTAGCGTCGGATAATTATAAGAATTAATTGCGAAAAAAATTTACCACTTTTTTCAAATGTATTTAAATAATATTATTATATACATAAGTGGGTCGATCCAATGGGTCATAAAGTATAATAAAAAAAACTATTTTATAAACTTTTAAAAATTGGGGTCAAAGTGGGTTGGATTTTAATCCTTTGACCCGACCCAACCCGGCCCGTTGAAATCTCTAATTGTTACTAAAATGTAGATTGGATTAAAGTTGATTAAATAAAATTCCATGAGATAATTATTCCTGAGTAAGTAGAAAAGCCAAACGATGGGTTCATAGTATGTGCTTGTGAAACAAGTGGCTTAGAAAGACGGTAAGAATTAAGTAAAGGAAGAGGATGAACTGAATGCATGCATAAAACTTGCGGAGCTTGGTTACTCATTAATCTGAACTGCAGGCCACCTTCGGCACGGCTAAATATATGCTAATAGCAAATTGCATTATTTAATATTTACCCTCTTGGCGATAACTGAGTGAAGATGAGTTTGAATGCATACCCATTATTCAGATAGGCAAGTATGGGTATAAAAATTTTATCCATTATCTGTGGATCGGATCTTTCTGATTATTTATCTGTGAATCTTTCTCGAGCCAAGAGACTCTTTGGCTGCACTCTCCTTTATGAATATGAGTTACTGCTTTCCTTCCAGGATCATAATTTTCTATGAGCGGGATACACTGGATATGATGATGATAATGATGATGAGGTGGCGGATAAGTGGTTGCATTGGCATGAAAATCTTAGGTGAATAAGGATATAGGGTGGAGCTAATTGCATCCATCTATCTATTTTGTCATTTCTACTTAAGTGCGTAGTAATAGAAAATTGCGATGAAAAAGTAAAAACAGATAATTAAAAATAAGAGTTTTTATCACAATGATAATAACATGGAGTATAATGTATTTCATAAAAATTAGTACTAAATTTCATTTTCACTAACACTGTTTAATACAATAATAAAACGTTAATTGATATGATCATGACTTGTCTTTATCTAATACTCTTAAATATCCCTGTAACAGTTAGAAGAGCTGTTGTCGGATAAATGTATTAATTGCACTAATTTCTAGTGGTAATACTCCTATGTAGACCGTACTGCTATAAATATTTGTATATATTAGCCATTTTATTTTATTTATTTTTGGCACATAGATATTATTGGACTGGTATTGAGTTGATTATAATAAATAAATAATGAGGTATTTAGAAAAAAAAAGAATATATAAAATAAAAGTGACTAAATTTAAAATAAAAATGAGACAAATTTATTGTGACGTGCTAAAATAAAAAGTACGATAAATTATGTAGTACAAAATCTCTTTATTTTTTCTTTTGTTGTTTTTAATTACAAATAAAATCTATTTTCTTTATATTATAGAGTTGTTCTATGATTTTATCCATTTATTAGATTCAATCTATCCATATATTGGGTTTTTAAGTCTCCCATTGTGAGAATTTGGAGTCTTATTATCAATTCGATGGTAAAAAGGTGTATGACATAGAGCTGTTTATGGGCGGGCTTGGGCGGGTAGCGGATCGGATATTTGCTATAAAATCTACCCGCGGGCACAAATATACAAAACCGCGCCCGCATTTGAGGGCATAATTTTTTGTCGCTACCCGCCCATTTTTAAAGCGGGCGGGACCCGCGGGTAGGCGGGTATTTATTACATAAATATCAAAAATATAATACAAAATATAAAGTTGGGTTTTGATAATAATTAAAATACAATACATCGTCCAAAATACTCCAAATACGTAAAAAGTCTCAAAATACTCGAATTACAGGTATATAAAAATACATAAAAAGTTTCAAAAAACTTAGTCAATGGTAACACAATCGTCATCTTCATCCTCCTCTTCATCTTCTTCTAATTTTCAGAGTGTCCGTTCGAATTGGTCAAACTATATCGCTCGATCGAGTGGTCAAACTATATCGCTCGATCGAGCCAGTATCTATGCACTTTTTTAGAAATTCACGGAGAAAAAACTTGAGCAAACATGACTTTGTGCTCGGTTGAGCCTACGACACCTTAATATGTTGCAGAAAGCCAAGAATTACCAGCATGCTACATTGTGAACTGATACATAGCAAAATACAGTGTCATAAAATGATTATCATAAAGCTTTATCTTCAAAACACTAAAAAAATACAAATACAAAGATGGAAAAAAATATGAATGGGAAATCATTCATCAATAGGTAAATATATTTCTAAACATGGCTCACCATAATTAAACATATTCGATGTACCTTGAGAGAGTACCCATATAATAATAATAATTAATAATAATAATAATAATAATAATATTTAAAATATATTCAACTTTTAATAATAAAGAATAACAAAAAGTATATTTTTTTTTTGGGTAACTTAATATAATTGATTATTAAAAATTTAATATATATTAAACTAAGCGGGCGGGCGGGTATACCGCGGGTATTTTTTTGTGTCGCTACCCGCCCATTTATCTTGGCGGGCGGGTATTACCCGTCCAAACTTAATTTTTTTAAAAAAAACGTTGTCCATGCCCGCCCGTTTTTCGAGCCGGGCGGACCGGGCCTGGCGGGTAGCCCACCAATGAACAGCTCTAGTATGACATCATCACATGTATAGTTCTGTTAATACAATAAATAGTGGCAAACTTATCTCTATTTCAATGTCGCAGCAGATCAAAGAGGAAGATGTATTAAATAATAATGTGATAGAGGAAATGTTTCAGTGTTAGATCTTCTTTATAATAATCGTGATTTTTTCTATATAAAGTTTTGTTTGATTACTACTGTTATGTCAATTGTAATCTTATTGTAGATGTCGTATGACATTTTTATAAATGAATTTTAGGTTCATTTAAATAAAAAAAAAATAGCACAAAGGTGTAATGCTCCTATATAACACTTACCAACTTTGTTAATCCCCGTTCCCCGGCCTTCAGCTAGTTCACTTGATCATAAAATTCGTCCAAGTTCACATAGTAAATCCATTGCCATTTGGTAATCCAACCTCCATTACACCTTAATTGTAAAAACTATTTATCTCCCAATATTATTTTTGAAAAGTATAATTATATAAAATTTTATTTAATTATAATTATATGCAACTAAGTATATACTAAGAAATTAACAAAACAATGAAGTGAAAGCATAAAAAATATAGCAACTAATTTAAGCCAAAGAATGTAAAAAAGTCCGTATATATATACTAGATTGGGTTGGTGTGGATAAATATTTGAAGCCTGAAGAGTCTAAGAGTCAAGAGTCAAGATTGAAGACCATGAGAGCAAGTGGCATAGAGCAAAGCTATCACTTTCAACTTCAAGTTTACATACTTTACTTGCTAATCTTTAGCAATTTGTCTCTACTTTCTCTTTCAGGTATATAATAATATAACGCTTCCTCTCTTCTTATCTCTCCCTATTTCCCATATATATATCCTTGTTCCAATTTTATACTAGAATCGGATTTTATTGCAGTTGAAGAGTATATGTATTACTTTCATCGGATTTTAGGTTTGATTTTTATTTAATTTTTCCATTTTCTCAGCCTAGACATATCAAACATATTATGTTGGGTAGGGTCGGGGTTCAGATCATATATATGTATATATATATATATGTATGTATCTATATATATATATATATATATATATATATATATATATATATATATATGTATAAAAGTCAGAAATCTCCTAATTAAAACCTAATCCGTTTAGTTAATTGGGTCGAAAATTACAATTCTTACATGATCTATTATTGATCAGGTCGACTTGATTTCAAACTCACTTAACCTAAATGAATCAAGTTCAGGTTATACTTTTTAATTTAATTTGAATTTAACTCGTTTAATTAAATGAGTTATACAAATTTGTATCAGGTTAAAATTCCTTAATCTAACTCATTTAATAAACTAGTCAGGCCGAATCAATCCATTTAATTAATTGGTCAAAAGTCTTAATCTAAATCCACTTATTTCAAATTCAATTCATATTGAATTAGTAAGTTAAATTAGCTTTTGTTAAATAGTTATAGGTTGATAGATTATAATGCATAAGCAAAATGAACAATACCTCAACTAATTGTTTTTTTATATATTATATCTAATATTGAATTTTTTTTTTAAATGTAGATTGTTTTTCTAATTACTTTTTAATGAGATTTAAACTAGTTGTTATATCTAAGGATCATGTTTAAGGTTTTGATGCACAAGATCTTAAGAATATTCAAGACGATGTTATACTTATGACATACAAATACTAGAAGAACAATATATGGTACGTTAATGTTAGTTTTGCTAGCCACAAAGAATTCCAATTAATTATAGTCTATTTGAAATTAATATTAATTAAATTGGATCCTGTATGAATATGTTACATTTATCACTTTTCTCGAATAAGATCATAGTTTTAAATTTTATTTTTTTCTTTTAAGTTCTAACTCTCCTCTCTTTCAACTTAGTCCGTACCAAAAACAAATTGTACCATCTCCTCACAATTAAGGATTTTACCAATAATAATATGTTAAATATACTCCGATCCCTACGCTCTTTTTAATCTTTTTGCTTAGGTCAATATTTGGATAAAATGACCTTTTTTTTATGGTAGTTCGAGTCATAGATGAAAATTAAATTTAATTTGAAAATACGATACTTGCTTTAAATAAAATAAGACCGTGATTTTCAATATCTTAAGAGAATAAAATATGCACTATTCCCAATCTTATGGAAAAACTCTCTTAAATAATTAATTGTGAAAATTAGTTAATATTATCGCCCTAATACCCAAAAATTATCCAACATTCTCATCCTAATTAATACGCTGGACTGTGGTTGAAGTAGTATTCTTATCTGATCTTATGGGTTAGTGAATATTGTCCAAGTGTTAATTTTTCAGAAAGGCTTCAGTCAGTATTAGACTGTAGACTTGCATGCAATCGTAAAGTAATTCTGCTACTCATGCTTTTATTAATAGCTACTCAGATTGAGTTTACAACACTATACAGTGTATTAATTTCTATCAACTTGTATAATTGAGCTTTTATTTAATTTTGACTTATTAATATCTCACTTCAAAGAGCTCTAATACGAGGAGACGATAGTGTTGTACAGTTTATAACATACTTTTATAAAGTTCGTACAGTTTATAACATACTTTTATAAAGTTATAATCATCAGTATAAACATTTGGTTGAATGTATTATTTTTTATCAATACTCCTAATTCAAAAGACTTTAATTTTTATTTAGTTGTTTCCCTGACATAACGGCTAATAGTTTATACTTTTTCGAATAAGGTCTTATATACTTTAATTTTAGTACTTAGTCCGTGCTTATTTACTTACACCATTTGCTATTTCACACCCTTCAATATATGAATCTAATCTTTAATATTTCTAATTATGCATATCAAAAATTATAGAAATTAGATTTTAATAAACGTTGAATCGAAATAATTCAAACAAAATCTCATATGACTATGTTTTAATTTATAGATTACAGACAATATAAAAGTCAATTTGCTTGGTGAATATTATCGAAGTTAACTACGGTGCAAGTAATAAAAGAACGGAGTAAGTATAAATTTAACATAGACGCCTTGTTTATTTTTGGTCCCAAAGCGATAGATAAAAAGACTCCTAAAAACATAAGGGTTAATAAACAAATACACAAATTCTCAAATGAGATGGTTTCATAGTGAGACTATTTCTATTGGATTTCTTAAAGTGATCACTTTTAACATTAAAGTCATCAACTACTATTTTAAAGTGATCATTCATTCATAACCTTAAAGCTATTATATAGAGAAATGTGCTAACTATATAGGTTATTCTTATAGTATGACAATCCTATACAAGACTAACTTAATAATATATTACTCCATTATTTTTTTATTGTTGCTATTTAAGTTACTCTATATAAAAACATTAATAACTCATATTACTTTAATAAAAAATATAAATTATTTTTAATTTAATGCAAGTTAATAACAATCATGTACATGCAAACAAAATTTAAGTCTCAGTGGGTCTTATACAAAAATTCGAGATTAAATTTTTAGACTCTAAAGAATTTGGGGCCCCAGACGTGATAGTCTGTTTTCCATTTGCTAATGGACGATCATTTAAAATATATGTGTGTTGACAGATTATGGATCAGACAATAGTCCTGAAACAGGATCACCATCATCAACAACAACATTATGTTCATCGGACGACATAGACATATACCAAGGCCCAAGCACACCATTGCCAAACGGAATCCCAACCTTTACAGTACAAATACTCAACGCCAACGTAGAAGGCTGCAACATTGGTAACATCCATGTCAGTTGTGGGTGGTTTAGCTCTGCTAGGCTCGTTGATCCCAACGTTTTTAGGAGACTTTCCTATGATGATTGTCTTGTTAACGATGGTGATCCTTTAGCTGCTGGGGAAAGCTTGTCTTTTCAGTATGCCAATAGTTTTAGTTACCCTCTATCTATTTCCTCTGTTGATTGCTTCTAAAGTTTGTTACTTGTACTCTTTACTTTACCTTAAGTATCGATCTGTGTCAGGTCTTTTATTTACGCTTGTACAACACTTTGACACTATATTTAAACCAAAAATATTGCACTTTTCTATAATGTAAGTCAAATTGGACACTCAGACATTAATTTATGTCGAATATGAGTTTTCGAGTCTGCATAATAGCTTTTATATTCTTGTGCATTTAGTCTATAATAAATAAACATTGATGATATTTTTCTATAATATGCATCATATGTGTAATTTAATAAAGAACAATATTTGTACTAGAAATGGTTTATCAAGTTAACCAGAATTTTGTTTGATTGTGAGTGTAATTGTCTAACATATAACAGAAAGAATGTCACTTTAAGTAGTATGCACACATATGGAGACAGTATTTGGCTCACATTAAACTAGTATTCTAAAATCGTCTTAGCTTGTAATCACCCTCCCTTTATTCCTCTCTAGTTTGTATGATCTCTCACTACATGTGACCCCATAAAACACACCAATATTATAGTATAATAGGCAGGGCTAGCCCTATAAGGGCAAAAGGGACTGTACTCTAGACCCATTTTAAAAAACAACGCTTTAATATTTAATAGTTAAAAAATCTGTAGTAATAACAAAATAATAACATATTTAGTAATTGGCAAATTAATATTTCACTTTGAATCTCTCAAAATTTAGGATCAACCTGATAAAAGAACGGTGAATGACATTTAAATTTGTGCTTTAAGCATTCTAACTAGGGAGGAACATGGGACGGGTCTGAAGCGGGTCTGGCTGGACCCGAACTCGGACCCTTTTATTTTTTATAGATCCAGACCCGGATTCGGACCCTAAGGGTCCAAAGCAAACCTAAACCTTCCGGATCTGACGGATCTAGGGTCCTTATTGGGTCTTAAATAAAGTCTCTTTGATTGTCAAAATTAAACCTTTTGCGAGTTTTTTATTTTTGTAAGCAACTTATTATCGTATTACAAGTCCATAAAATTCGAATACAAATTAATTACTAAAACGTAAATTAATATTGGGTCCGAGTCCGGGTCTAGGGTCTGGGTCCGGGTCCGAATTTGCACCTTGAGACGCAGACCCGGACTCGTCATATTTTTTCTAAATCCAAATCCGATGGGTCTCAAAAAATAAGACCCAAACCCTTAAAAAAAGAACGGATCCAATAAAATCCTGGACCCATAAACATCCCTAATACTAACACCTAGAGTATCAATCAAGAGTAAAAAAAACGAACACCAACATTGAATGGCATACACCACCATATATAATAAGTTTGATTGGACTCAATTCATCAACACTACTAAAAATTAATTATTATTACTCATAAATTAGATCCTAATTAAACATAAGTATCAAAATGGCATACAAAACTTATAGTAAAAGTTCTATAAATGAACAAGAATCTAGTAATAGACTCCGTCAGTTCCTTCTTTCCTCGGCCTACTTCTAATAAGCATATTCATATGAAAACTCAGAAACCCCAACCATAGCAGAAAGAATCTGAGAAACAATAAAGAAAGAACCCACAAATATAATCACAATAAGAAGAGCAGAAATGGGATTCTTAAGCAGCTCAATTATAGGCTGAAAAAGTGTATAAACAGCCCCAGTACTAACAGTAAGAGCATACAATGCATATCTTCTAACATTCTCCCAGAATTCCTCCATTAATGGGCCTTCTGGGCCTAAAGCCCATGCCTTATCTTGGCCCATTAACAGCATCAGAAGCCCAATTGAAGCAGCTCCTGTTATCACCTGTATACTCCTCTTTCTCAACTCTTGATGATGATCATCATCACCTGATGATGATGTAACAGTTATTTGTTCTTCTTTGTGGGATTTTATTAACCATTGTTGGGTTTTTGATGGAGGATTAATGGGATTTGGGAAATGGAAGGATGAAGAATTTGGGATTAGGGTTTTAGTTATGGGTTGTTTAAGTGGAAGGGAATGGAGAAATAGTTGAGATTTCAATAAAATAGTCTTCATTGATTTGTTTTGAGTAGATTGAAGTTTGGGGAAGATTGTATAGCAATTGGCAATGGTATTAGTGGAAGGAATCAAGAAGTGCCTCATCTTTGTGGTGTGATGTGCCTCATCTTGTTATCTTTGTTAAATGGGCCCCTTTTGAAAAAACACAAAATATAGTGTAGAAATTAGAAGAGAAATTTCACTTTTATTAAAATTTTTCCATAGTATCTAATTTATGGCTTATCTAGCTGTCGTAGTATTTTCCGTTAAATTCTTATTAATTTCCGTTTAATTTACCATTCTAACATTTTTACCTTTATTAAGTGTTGGTTGTTAACTTTATAATTAGCCTTAAATCATTTTTATGCTCTCAAATGTTTAATTTAACCATTTTAACGTTCAACGGTGAATTAAACGATAAATTAAACATTTGAAAGTTTTGGTAAATTAAATGATGTATTAAACGTCAAAATGATGAATTAAACATCGTAGAGCATAAGACAAATTATAAAGACAAAAACAACACTTAATAAGGTAAAAACGTCAAAATAGTTAATTAAACGAAAATAGACAAAAATTTAACGGAAAATGCTACGACAGTTAGATTAGGTATAAATTGGATGCTACCATGCGGAAAAATTTTACAAAAGTGCTACCACTAGCGTTTTACGAAAGTTCGATGCTACTATGTGAAATTTCCCAAATCAGAATTGTGATAGAGATTTTCATTCTTATTACACTAATTCTTAAATGAGACGGATCTCTATTGGGCTGGCCTAATATGCATTTTTTGTCTTAAAGTGATCACTTATAACGTTAAAGTGATTACTTATAATTTTAAAATAATTACTTTTTATAGTCTTAGAGTGATTAATTATAACCTTAAAACAATCACTTACGATGTTAAAGCAATTAATTAAAGTAATGGGCTAATTATATGAACCATCTCATGGTGAGGCGGTCTCATACAAGACGAAATGTTCTAATTATCAAATTGATTTAGAATTATATTTATGCATTTTATTTATCTTTATTTAATATTTAACGATCACATTTGGGTGATTAGATACAGGCTTGTGAAGTTAACGTCAGTTCACTCAGTCTTATTTTTTGCAGGAAATACTCATGATCTTTCTCGAGTTGAAGGACTCATTGGCCGCGCTCTCCTTAATGGGGTATGAGTTGCTGCCGTCCTTTCCTCCCCAGACCCTACTCGTAGTTTTATGGGCGGAATGCACTGGGTATGATGATGATGATATTTTAGGTTGAATTAAAAATGATTTTTGTATTAATGTTAATTTTTTTACATAATTTTAACTTTATTTTAAAGTTAAGTTTAGTTTTTAGGTAAAAAAATGTCTGATCGTCGGCTTGTTTTGAATATATTTGTTAATTTCTTTCTTAACAATGTAACTTATTAGTTACTTCATCAGTTGCTTTTATACAATGTTTAATTATAATAACATTCGTATTATATTATTATATTATTATTTTAAAATTATTATAAAATAAAAAATCATTAGTTGAATATATGGTATAATAAATAGTGTTATCATACAAATGTTTTTGTTATTGTTTGTTTTGTTATTCTTAAATTTTATTATTGTAAAAAATAAAGTATAAAAATATTTAAAGAAAAAAAGTTTTACTTTTCAACTTACTCCATAAGAATTATAAATTTTATAGTTATGAGTTTCAACTAAATTTAATGATCTAACCTTTATTTTACATTCAAATAAAATGATAAAATCAAACTCATTAAAAATGTAATAACGAGATTAATTTCAAATTCGACTTAGACACATATGTTATGTTTTCAAGTGTTTGATGGGATTTTAGCCTTATAAATTCTTAAATGAAAAACATTTCATGGTGCGATCATGTCTACTAACTCAGTATACACTTACTATCACTTATAACCAATCATAGAATCTAATAAATCATACTATCTAATAAAAAGACTGTAAAATTTTCATGGCATTCTCATAGTGATTAACCATCATATCGTACAATCTAATAAAAAGACTAAAATTTCACATGACATTCTCATGGTGATTTGCCATATGAAATAATTCTTACCAAAGTTAAATCAACTTATTCCTTAATTTAAGTATTTGCTAATTAATAAAGTTTCTTCATTAAAATTTTAATTTCTATAATATTTCATCAAGAAATAAAAGATATGTGATAATTAAAAAATATTTTGAAAATGACAAAGAATCATTATGATAATTTTGTTGGAAAATTACCCAAATTTGCCTAAAAAAATACACCATTTTAATTAATACACAAATTCTTGTAAGTATCCCTAATTGGGCCGGCTCATTATATTTTTTAAAATATTTATATAGGCATTAAGAATGATGTAAGTAGACATTTAAGATATTGAAAGTAGACATTAAGGATACATTAAGTAGGCATTAAGAATACAATAAATAAACATTAATCTTTAATAGGTTGGGTTTAAGATACGTCTCTCAAAGGGAAAGAGACGGTCTCTCAAGAGACTAGCTGTAATTAATACTTATATTAACAACCGAGTCTTTTTTGTTAAAAGCACTATATATTCGAACATTCTCCATCTATTTTCTAAGAAATATTATAATTTTATAACACTTTTATTAAAAATTTATGTTTATATATTTTGATACTAACAAATTCGTAGGAAGCAAATTTTTATGTTAGTCCCTTATAATATTAAAGTAGTTGATTAGAGAACTGAGTGAATTATATACTCTTGTCACCTAAGACTTACCTTTTTAAGTTTTGATATATGCGGTTGAGTTGAGCAATATTCAATTATGAGTTGATTGAGTTAATTTTGAGAGGTTTAGTGTTTAAAACCTTCAACCGCAACGACCAGCAGCCTTCTACAGTTGTTCCCAACACAGAGACAACCCAATCAAAAACCCTTTCCATCCCCAGTCTTAGTATCACTTTCCAGTTTCCAATTCCCACTCTCCCAAACAATAAAATTTTCAATTTTTTTGATGATCATTAATCATAATCGATTTTCCTCTTCGATATTCCCCGTAATTATATATTCCCTTCTGAATTTCCCCAGTACCAATACAACAGGTGATTCTCTCTTCCTTTTTTTTAGATGTTCAAATGTTATAAAGAAATGAAATTCACTTAACATTTAGGTTTTAATTGTAATTGCATTGTTATCATATGGGTTGTTTGGTTATAATCAATGTTTCCCCCATTTCCCCATATTTTGTTTAGTTGATTATACCCATTAAAATTTCTGGGTTTGTTTGTTTTTCTGTTTGTATCTATATCTGGGTTTTACGTAAAATTTAATACATCGTAAGGATTGTTTATCTATATTTAATATGTTTCCCCATTTTCCTGTATTTTGTTTAGTAGATGATGAATGCCCATCAAAATTGTTGTGAATATTGACATCCAAAGGAAACTATGCAAGAACAAAAGCAAGAACACCAATATGTAATGATTCCTTAATGTTGTTAGGCCGTGAAAATTCGTCACATGATCACCCCATGGGCCATTTGTGTGGACACACACGGGTTTGTGGGCCCGAACCCACCCCATGTGTGTGTCCACACAAGTGGGTCCATGGGACGATCATGCGACGAATTGTCATGGCCTAACAAATGTACCCTCACTCACTTTGTAGAGGTTTCTGAAACTCCTATGGATTGTTTAACTATATTCTATATGCCCATCAAAATTGATCTTAATTTTGTTGTAGTATATAAACTTTGTGGGATTTATTGCAATCAGGATATTGATGGATGAAAAGAGATTTGTCTCATGGGAGGAACGGATTATTTCGAAGGAAAAAGGTAATCGTAAAGTTCATTATTACCTTATTGATTCAATGGAGGAGTCTGTGCTGGCTGTTGAAGGCACTGAAAGGAGTATTAGACATATGTTATATGTTGTTTCTGAAGAATTTATTAATGATTATGCCTCCTTTACTAATGTTAATACTATCACCAAATGGCGGTCTCGAAGAGAAGTCATAGATTGGCTCTCTGAGGTAGTCTCGAAACAGCAAAAGTCGCGGTCTGGTGAGTCTTTATGCTTATTTACTGCTACTTAATGGATGCTTTTCTATTCTAAAATACGTTGTTGGACCTTGTTTTTTCTGTAAGTTGAGAGGACAATGTTGATTCTAACGAGGGTAACATCAGTTTAGTATGAAAAAATCTTGCTTGTGACCTTGTGGATTATCTTGTGCAATTCTGATGAATGATGGTAACGAGTGTCACACGATTCACTAATCTCTTTGCGAATCACGAATCAAAAAGCGTATTATAGTCGGTTTTGGGCTATTTTAGGGTCATTTTCAGTGGATCGTGAATTCAAAAAGTGAATTTTTCAGTGGATCGTGAATTCAAAAAGTGAATTAACTGGCGAATCATGTTACACTGGTAACGACTATTGTCTATATTTACTATTGTTTCTAAACTCTATGACAATTACCGTAAAAGAGGCTTGCGATTTTGGATGTTATAAACCTTAGGGGTTTCGACTAATGTGGTTGAGAGTTTGTGATTGGGAGGATATAGATAAAACCTTGCAATCTGTTTTATCGTTTTGTGTTGCGTAAGTTACTCTTTCGAGTATAATGGAAGACCTCTCATGTGTCAAAATCTGTTAAGTTTCTTAAATTGGAAGTACTGAAATGGTTTGATAATATTGCTTGAACAAAAGAGGTTAAGACATTTCTATCTGATATGTCTTGTTACCATCCTCCCTTTGGAAACAATCAAAGCAAGATCATAAGAAAGATAAATTTTACGTGATGTATGCTATAGTAATTTCCGGGATCTTCTTGAATGTTGTTTATATTCGCAAGATTATGGTCTCTAAAGCTATTAATGGAATTGTAATATTAACATTACATCTGTTAAGTCTTTAGTACATAATAGAATATACACTGGATACGTCATTTCGTTAGATTAATCACGGAGAATAAGTTTTGTATCTCTTTAAACTTCTGTTCTATATTTTTAGAGATAATCTATATCATTGAGCTTGATTTTCCTCTAATGTTTGATTTTCTACATAAACTATGTTTGTGATTTCTACTACTATGATGATTGCTAGCGTTGCTAATAAGAACTTTTGATGTTTTGTCAGAATTATCAGATGATGGTTTTGTGCAGCCTTTTCAGGTTTGCGTTCGTAAATCGAACAGTCTTTTGATATCTCATTCCCCTGTGATGGTACGTATATGCGCTATTTCGATAAGGTTTTCCTTATCGACTATTGCTGACTTTGCTGATTTTCTTGTTTAGCTTCCCAGGAAGTTGAAGGCTGAAAATTCCGATATTGTGTGGAACGGAAAAGGTTGGACTTGTTCCAAACAACTCATGCATTACCCATCTTTGAACCGAGCAGGGTTAATCATATCTGTAAGAATCTACCTCTTATAATATCGTCCTGCAGTAACATTTGCGATCTTTACACTTAACCCATCATTTCCGCAGGTGCATTCCTTCGTGTTCATCATGTCTTCAGAAGGAAATCGTTACCTTGGTTACTTAGAAGATATGTACGAGGATAATAAGACGCAAAAGAAAGTAAAAGTGCGGTGGTTCTATCTTGATGAGGAAATTTTAAGTTTAGTGTCTGTGCTGGATGCCCATCCCCGGGAAGTATTTAAAACACCTTATGTCCAAGCGATTAATGCGGAATGTATCAATGGACCTGCTAGCGTCTTAACTCCCCAACATTACGAGCAATGTTTGTCTATTCTACCGCATTCTATCTTGTGCCGGGTACATTTTTGCTTCAGACAGTTAAAAAAGACAGAGATCAGACCTTTTACTGTGAGCAAACTGCTGGGTTATCGTAATCAAGCAGCTTTATCTTGTATAAAACATCTTTTCTCTAAGAAGAAGACCAAGGATCATAATTTTAGCGAGGGTCAGCAAGGAAACTCAGCTATTGGGAATGTTCATAAAAAAGCTTATAAAAGAAAGAGGCTTTATGAAGACCAAAAGGGTGATGTCAAAGTACGAGGTTGTAGTAAAAAGATGTGTAGAGCTGAAACCAGTCCCGCTGTATTGGGGAGTGAAATGATAAAAGCGGTGTCATCGTACCGAAAGCTGAAGATCACGTTTGCTGGGAGAACAGTGGAGCTTGGAACAAATGTAGAAAGGCATCATGACGTTGATGCGTCTACTTCATTTAAGATCGATGATGAGATAGAGCTTCTTTGTCAAGATAGTGGTGTCCGAGGTTGTTGGTTCAGATGCACGGTTTTGGAGACCTCCCGGAAGAATTTGAAAGTTCAATATTGTGATCTGGAGGATGCTGATCAATCCGGAAATTTGCAGGTAATTGTACATCTTGAAGGTTTACATATATATCATGCTTTTACACGCTCTTTATCTAGCCCCCACATTACTATATTTGGCTAGTTCATCGTTTGCTTTGAATCAATCATGCATAAACGTTACAGCCCATTTGGTTAACGGTACTAATTGGTGGTAATGAGAATGATTTATTGTGTAAATTTTCATGATATGTATTATGTCATTCCCATGGTAATGAAAGTTTGATCATAAAAATGTTTTTGTTCACAATTTTTCATTACCACGTAATACCACATGTTTAGATGGTAATACATTGGAATGAATTTTGTTAAGAAAATGAGATTGTTAAAGGAGAATCAGCATGACCATTAAATTTGTCAAGAGATATATCTATCAAAATTATATTAGCTTTCCATTACCGTTTCCACTAATTAATTCCAATTACCAAATGGGCTGTTAGTTTCTATAAAAATAACGACTTAAAATGTTTTTATATATGTTTGTTACAGGAGTGGGTTACTTCATCTAAAGTGGCAGCTCCGGATAAATTGGGCCTGAGATGCTCTGGCCGTCTTACTACCCGTCCACGTCCACCTAAGGACTGTGGTGACTGCATCCTTGAGGTGGGGGCAGCGGTGGATGTTTGGTGGTGTGATGGTTGGTGGGAAGGTGTCATCATCGCTACTAACGTTTGTGAACCTGATCACCTACTTATTTACTTTCCTGGTAAGCTGTACTCCTTAGCTTTATTCCTGCAGTCAACCATTTACAGCCACCTCTTCACTTAGTCACTTTACCGCCACTTAAATAATTTGAATCACTGTTAACTCTTTGTATGTTCACTGTTGATTTTCCGTAAACTTTCGGTTTTAATCATTTTGATGACTTCTACTAACGGAACCAATCTGGATATAAACATTTGTACTCACTAGTTCGTACTTTATAGTCACACCATGAAGTCGTGGAAAGAGTGATAGAACATCACTTGATAAGACGTAGGCAGGCATGAAAGAGGAGGATTTTTATGAAAGATCATTGGGGACTAGATTATTGTTTCGTGTAGCCAATCTCGTTTTATGGGATCGAGGCTCCGGCATTGTTGTTGTACTCATTAGTCCTTTGGAACCAATATACATTATGAATGTGTCTACCTCATGGAATAAAACTGCGGCTGCGTATGTGTTTGCGGAACCAGTTGCGGTTTCGTGGAAAACGGCTATAACGGTGTAATAACGTGAATCGCGGCCGATACGGTGTGAATTTTTGTAAAAAATAAGGAAAACGGCATGGTTTTCTAGCAACACTTTTCATTTTCGTTGTTTGTTTGCAGCATTCCTTTTTTGAAAATGTTCTCACCACTTTCACATAATTTGTAGGAATTAGATTACATATACTAGGCTCGTCATATGTATGAAAGTCACTCTATGATTCTTGTTTTCCGGAAGAAAAACGATTGTCCTTTTAAAAAGGACAATTTTGCGAAATCAACCTTAATTACTCGAGTCATCGTTTTCTTTATTTGATTTCGTTGTACATTGAACCGAGGAACTCACTCTCCTAGGTATGACCCCTTTGTGACGGAACTATCGAAACATGATAGCTTTTACTTGAAAGATAAACCAGCATCTTGTTTAAAAGTAATTCATTTCCTCACTTCAGCCTACCTCGTAATTATGACTAAACGTTAACTTTGTGATGCGGTTTTTGGTTCTTAGGAGAAAACAGGTATTTGACAGTTGAAAAATCGCATGTACGGACTGCCAAAGATTGGATCAACAGTTCATGGGTGAACGCAAAGACAAGGCCTGATATTCTCTCTTACATCTCCGCAACTTCAAACTCTTGCTTGAATAATTGTGCTATGCCAACTATTTCAGAAGTTGCTGAAGCCGAAGAAGATGGACTTGACGCACCTGTCAAAGCCACACACGATTAGGTCCACAGTCGTACAAGTATTGAGAACATTATGGCATGTAGGAGGTATCCAATGAAACATACATTTTTGAGGTCGAATTGGTGAGCAAGTAGTTAAAGATCGTGTAGGCGGAAATGTAGGAAACGTAGTTGGAAATAACAAGCAACGGAACTCTGGAAAAACGCCTCAGATGAAGCCTTTTTCTTGGGTGTAAAACTCGAATGCAAGTAAATTCTGTTTTGTACATACACTCAGAGTCTCATTGATTTAGGGGGGGGGGGGGGGGGGGGGGGGGGGGGTACTATAAATGGGTTGATTCATTTTAGCAACAGTTTTTTGGGATGATGTATAGATTATAGAAAAAAAAAGTTAACTATTGATTCAAAATATACAAGGACTAGTAAACTACCGATGATTAAATATCTTCTTTTTTATTGCATTTTAACAACAGTTTTTGTTTGTTTTTTGTTGATGAGAATCCTTTTTACATTTACTATACCGATGATTAAATATCTTCTTTATTACATTTTAACAGCCGTTTTTGTTTATTTTCTATTGATGAGAGTTCTTTTTACATTTACTATCTATTATCTCTGTTTTAAAATACTACTACTTGCAACTGATTGTTTTAAAATATCACTATTAATTATTAATTACAAGTATAATGATATATTACTATCAACTTGAATTGCGTGTTTAACGGATATTTGACAATATAATAATTGTTATGTGCCTTGCTCTCAAAACAAACCCAATTTTGTCATACACTATTCATTTAGGCTGTCATTTTGATTTCAATACATATTTTTTAATTGAAATAAGTAGGATTGTTTAATACCATTATTTATCCTAATCTCTTTGAAAAACTTATTTTTTCTATTTTTTCATTCACTTAGTTACACCATCCACTTGTTTATTCCTTCTCCTAGGCCTTTTTGGTAAATGTTTAGTTGTCAATTGATATGCTTTTTTGTTTCACTTTTAGCTTTTAGTTTATTGAATATCCTAACGATAATTTATTTTTTGTTAATGACACTTAATCAGCTACAAATTTAGTTATTAGCTTAGTTGAAAAGATGACTTGTAAGCCAAATGAAAAAAATAATGTTTGATCTTTTACCATTGACTTTTGACTTGTTAATTATATTTTTTTACTAATAATTAACAATGAACAACTTATTAACCAAATATTTTATTTATATCTGACTTATACAATAGAAAAGTTAATACTATTAAATAGTTAAACTAATCAACGGTCAATTGCCATCTATTCACTAGGTGCAAATTAATAAACAAATTTTCACAATTTGGCATGAGACACGATAAACATGATCCCAATACGACACAATTTCCATAGTTAAACTTTATTTTTAAGTGGCCAACGAAAAGATCACACGACATTAACACAACTTGATACGGTAAACTTTAATTAAAAAAAATAGACACGACATATAGATGACCGAGTGGGATTAACCAATGAATATCAGTATCAACACAAGTATGACGATGATATCCCGCGTTTATCTAAATTTGAAGTTCAAAAACACGAGCACCCGACAAAATGCTACTACATGTCAAAAAGTCTCTAATAATCCTTCCAAAATTATCAGAAAATAATCTCAAATTTCTTCAAATATTAGGAGTACATACTTCTCATAACTACTTTACTATTTGTTGTTTTCCCTAATTCAATTTCAAATTTCAATCTTCTGTTACCCTAAATTTTCTCCCCTTTTTTCGCACTTCAACAATCTCTCAATCTCTCTACGCAAATGTCTTCCTATGGAATCCGCAAAGCTGCATCTCGCTACAATTCATTCGATTCTCAAACTTCTTCACCATCATCTTCTGTTGAATTCAAATCATTTTCTTCAAACTCTAAATCTTTCTTGAAAAATGATGGTCCAAAAGCCAATTCAATTGTCAAAGTTAATTCTGTTAAAAATCAGCAAAATTTTGCTTCCATGGTTAAGAAATTCATGGAGAAGAGAACGAATTCCAGCTCCAAAACTAAGTTGCCGACAAATAATGGCGATCGAGCATTGCCATTGGTTATTCCTGCTGATTTTATTGCAGAGGATTTGAAGAAATCTGCGAGAAAAGGATCAAATTTAAGTAACCTGCCGAAGAAATTGTTTGGTAAAGGGTCGAATTCGAGCTCGGGTGAGAAGAAGGTGAAGGCATTGACAGAAGTGAAGTCGAATACAAGGACTTTAGCAATGGTGCTGAGGAGCGAGAGGGAGCTTCTTAGCTTGAATAAAGATCAAGAGGCAGAGATAGCTGAGCTTAAGTCTTTGCTTCAGGAACGCAATCTTGAAGTAATTTTTACATCTTTCATTCTTCAAATCTTCGTTTAGTTTCATATAGCTGCTGCACTTATTGGTTTCATGCTATATAATGCATTATTTGACCCTTACTATCTTTAGTTGCCGTAATTGAAAATTATAAAATTGATATTACGAAAATATTAATTTTGTTCGATTTAAACAAGGTTGCACTTGACTATGACTTATCTTGTGGAGATCACTTTACAAATGTAGCAACTATGGGAGGTAGCATAATATTTGGTATTATCATGATAGAATGATAGTAGTGAATTTGGGTATAGGGGGAAGCTTGAAGTACGTGTGATGTTTCCATTTTTTAGAGTTTATAGACAATCAATATGACAACTTCGCATGTTTGTGTTTGCATTAGGGATTGCCATGATAAATTGATGAATAGTGAGGTTTCATCTTATGCCTTTAAAGTTGGGGTCTAAAATTTAAATACTGATAGTTTAAGAACTGATCAACTGTTTCACTATTGGTGTATTATGATCACAACAGTTTTATTGGTGTATAGATAGCTTATACTTTGATTAATCATGTTTAATTGTTCTCATAGATATTATAGTACTCCCTTGGTTGCAAGTTAGTATCAAATTGTTTCTATCTCTTAAAAAGGATGAATATTTTTTGCTAAATAGTTTACTGTATCCTTCATAATAACTGAATTTGTATGTTTCCATTTGCTTAACTAAATGTTGGAAAATTACGAGGAAGCTCAATTGAATGTCATTAAAGTGGTAGTACTACTTGGAAAAGGAAAAGTGACGGGCTTTTTTTTGGATAGAAGGAAATTCTAATTAGGCTAAGATTGTGATTAATTAGCTGACCCATATGTTGGTATTAAGGCTTTGGCATTGTTGTATACAATGTGTTGGATGTTGATATTTGGTAAGTGGACAAAGATCATTTGGCTTTACAATGTGTTCTGTATGTTGAAAGACTTGGTTTTGGGGCTCAGCAGTAGCTGTTGTTTATGTGTTTGCTTCAATTGTTACAGGTAGAGAAGTTAAAGGATTTATGCTTGAAGCAAAGGGAAGAGATAAAGGCACTGAAAAGTGCCGTTTTATTCCCAGAAGAGATGAACTTGCAACTAGAAAACCTGTTAAAGAAGCAAGGTTCAGAACTCAAGCAAGCAAGGCAGGTCATTCCTACTCTTCAGAGACAGATTTCTTCCCTCACGGGTCAGCTACAGTGCCTTTCCGAAGACATTGCTGAGGTATTATTGTCACCTTCAAAAGGTCTTAGTATAAATTGAAGCCTTATACCAGCACTATTGAAAATTACTTGTTCTAGTACTATATTTTACTTCGCCATTCAAAAATTGGATTCTAGTTTTGCAAGTGAATAGAAATTTTCGATGAGTTCTTCATGCCCTGTAAATGAATTTGAAGAGGAAGTCTTCCTTTGGCTTATAGATTATTACTTGTTTACTGTATATTTTCCAAGATTCAAACTTAATGTTGAATTAAGGATTTAGAACTCCCTGCCTTATACAGTGCAAATATGCTACAGTACGTTTGATGAATTCTCAACATTTGAAATTTGTTAGACAAGAACTACTAATTGATTATTGGTTGATATTGCTATGGTTACAGGTAAAGGCAGTAAAGTACACAGGCAAGACATATAGCTCACCAAGAACACCGATATATGCTCAAGAAGAGGCCGCTAATTCTCTGGTATGTATTTCATCCTCAGATGTGGGGATTGTAAGTGACTTTCGTTCAATATGTTGGTTGCCCCAGGTTGTAGATGACAAGGAAAGTAAATACAATTAGAAAAATTATCCAAGGGATTGGACTTGGGAATTATTTGCCTACAATTGAACCTTGAATTGATAAATACAGCTTGACCTTTGGCTCTATAACTTTGGCAATCTACATTGTTTTTCAAGTGATGTTAATGCAAAAACTGATTCAGGATTTCAGTGATGATGAGCCGAGTACACCTGATAGTCCAGATGACATGTTATTGAACGATGTGAACCCATGCTTGACACCTTGTTATTCAAAGATGAAATCCAAGGTACTTATCACCCTTTGTTCATGAGATGAGTTGTAATTCATTAGTATTTTTACTTTGTTCCATTTTTTTTGGGTTGGGGGGGGGGGGGGGGGGGGGAAGATCCCGTCCATTCTTGATGGAGCTAAAGATTTATAGTTTTTGGTTTTACGGATTATCATGAACATAGTAAAAATACTCATTAAATTATTTGCACTTTTTCGGATCCCAAAACCCTACCTAAATGGATGTCATTTGGCATTGGGGTAATGACATGTTTTTTGGACAATGGTAGCATCATATTAAGAAACATAACTAAGAGCTATTTTGTTCCTTCATTGAATGGTTCTCCATGTTGATTTTGATATTGTAGGAATTTGGGGAAATAGGCTGTGATGAAAATGTTTATGAAGTGACTCAAGAATGTAGGAAGATATCAAGAAGTTCTGATCACTTTAAAAGTTTAAGACTAGAGAATAGCACTACTCGTGCACCTTTTCGCAAGTCGGATGAAAGTAAATACAAAAAGAGAATGGATCATCATGTTTTTTGAAGCATTGTCTTGAGGTTCTTAAAATTTGTATTATCAATTATTTTTTTTGAGTTGTCATAATGCTGTTAGTTTTTACACGCCTAATAATTTTGCCATAAGATGAAGGTGACAATATCCTCTATGTTTTTGTCTAATTCAATTCTACTATGCAAACTTTAAGAATGTGTATGGTTTATCAAGAGATGATTAATTAGTAAATGAGAAATCTGCGTCGGTTCCTATCTTTATTTTTCGCCATCTCCATCTCTTTTCTCTATTTCCGTGTTCCACTCCCTTAGCGGCTCGATAGATTTGAGGGTTGAGTAATAGGAGTTGATGTTTTAGTTGCTCGAACAAGGAAGATAAACTAGAGCGGAGCAAAATGCCAAATAATTATATGACTATGTGCGCTTTTCATACCTGAGGCTCTTATTGTATTATACCAAGACATTCTACCAATTGCCTTTTATAGTAGGTTTTAAAACATAAGGATGGAGGATACTTTTTTATAGGCATGAAACACATCATTTAGTAAGTAAAATGTAAAACTTGTTTGGTCCAATCTAAGCCAACACAACAATATCAAAGCTTATCCCGGCTTATCCTAATCCACTTTATGATCCAATAAATAAATTATAATGCTTGTATACTTCCATTTATTTGGATTTTTTTTCTAACCATATTTTCCTCTATACCCAAGCCTAGAAAATGCATTTAGTCCAACATGACGAAAAAACATATAATAACACAAAAATGTATAAAGGCCAAAAAGTTATTACCAGTGCAATATAGGATTACATATTCATACTAAAAACTAAATGCTTTTAGTCACTAGTTCTCCCAAAATATCAAGTTTAAAAGTCCAATATACACATACATAGCTCAAATCTTACATAGAACCAAGGAAAAAACTATCCAAAAACACAACCACATAAAGATTGTTGATTTGTTATAAAAGATAGTTTTGTGAAAATTTTCCTTGTTATATGTAGTATATATATGTATACAACATCATTCTAGTAGCCTACCAACTTAAGTTCATCTTCCTTTTGTTCCCGCCATACAATCGAAAGAGGCTATAAGCCGAGATACAGGAGAGAAGTACAGTGCAGAGACTAACAGCCACCGAACTTGCAATTCCTTTGGCTATTTGGTTACAGAACTTTTCGTAAAATCCACACGTCTTCATCCATTTCAGTTCTGTCTGTCCAAATTTTCCGATAACAGATGACTGCATTGCTGCTGCTACTGCTGCAAGAGTCAGATATGCCATCACCTGCGAAAATGCAAAATTCCCTACTGGTTATGACTTAGGAGCATCTGGCAAACGAGAAATGTATTCTTCCTAATCTTGCTAGACACAATTTTTCTTAGCTAGAAAAACTAATATTTGATTAGCTTTACGACTACCTTCCTAGCTGGTTAACATTAACTTGTTGCCATTATACCAATTACTGATAAAACAATGTCGATGCAAATCCAATTAGAGATATGTTGAAATGCTTGTGGTTCAGCGGTTTTAGTTGAAAAAGAAAATCATCTCTCAGGGCCTCAAGCTCGTATATTTCATTAGTCGAGGCAAAGACACTTACGGGCACAGAGGAGGAAACAATGTTCGGGAGCCCTAAAATTGTTCGAAAAACAAGGTCGTTACTTAGGCCAACCTCTAATGTAAAACAATATATGATGCTACACTCATACGCTCCCTAAACAAAGAAGGAAATCGACTAAGTCTTACAAATACACCAATGACAAAATCCTAAAGCTTAGAGCAAGTCTAAGCATGGCAGTGTGAATTCAGCCTCGTCTCGCAAAATGTAGAGATTTAGAAAGAGTGTCATATGATTCACTAATCTCCTTGCAAATCGTGAATCAAGAAAAGTGATTTATGTTCGATTTTGGGCTATTTTAGGGTTATTTCAAGCGTATTGACCATTTAAAAAGCGAATTAACTGGCAAATCATATTACAAATGAAACCTGAAAGATTCATCTGTACTTAAGTTGTGCTAGTTATTCCACAGAACCAATTCTTCAAAATCCTAGTCAATGAAAAATCTACCTGTAACCCATGGACTCTTTATAATAAACCAGATACTCACCAATCAGTTGTAATTAATGTAGGGGCACTGTTTTCTTTATGGACCATCAAAGGCTCAAATGCTACATAATGGTTAGTGTCAGTCTTTCAGTCTTATTAATGACACTTCTTTGATGATGGTATCTATTGCTCTACTACTTGAAAGAACAATAAAGGCATCACAACTTCTTAAATGAGACGGTTTGAAAATGAGACCATCTTTATTGAGCTAGCTCATGTATAGTTAGTGTTTTAAAGTGATTTCTTACAAGTTTAAAGTGATCAACTAGAAAAATAAGCTAATTATATGAGTCTGTCACAGTTTCATACAAGACAAGCTGTAAAGACATAATTTTCTTTATGGACCTTCATTTTGAAGTGGGCCAGAAACGTGATAATGGATACAATAAACTATGGAAATATGGAGAAAATTTCTTTGATCATTTAAACGATTTTTTTTATGATCATAAATAGCTAGCAAATATTTGATTTGTATATAAAGGATGACTTGGAGGAAGTGGAAAAAGATACAAATAATCTAGACTTATAAATTGAGTTAGTAGAAAATCGGAATGAATGGAAAAGAAGAATTCATATAGACAACAATTAAAACTGACATATTGGTTCATGTAGCTCGACCTCAATTATTCCTCACCATTTTTGTTCTTTGCATAGGACACTATTACATAAACTTTGTGACCAACATAAGATCATAAAATATACTTCCTCATTTTTGTATATGCCCTTCAGGCTTCAATAAATATTCCATAATCCATATTATTTGTCACTTCAAATATTAATGAAAGGTAGTAGTCATTTTAAAAGGCAGCATAAAAGGGAACGGGTAATATAATTTCTTGATACAAGTTATTAACTTAAAATATGCCTTATTTTATTGGGGCTAAATATTTATGATTTATGATTTTAGATTATAATAGACTATTAAATTGGCTCAATAAATCTTGTGCACTTCGAATTTATATGAACTTGCACGTCATATTTGCTACCAAGGGTTAATCAGAAACAAAAAATTGCATACATCCAACCCTCTGCTAATATACTAATGTGGACGACTACTAGAAATAATGTTATTATTGTTCTTGTTGTTGAACATACTACCCTAAAGAATCAAAATCCAGTTTTAAGGATAGAAGTTTACCTGATCACCAGAAAAAATGGCCCAAGCTAGAGGTTTGCTAAAGAGAACACTTCCTCTGATCATTTCCACAACACATCTCACTGCTTGAACCAAAGAATATGCAGCAGCTATGCCATTAGCTATCACCAAGAACCTGAATACCAATTACAAAATATGATTTACCAAATCACTATTAATTAACAAAAAAAATCCATAGAAGAAAATATAGGAAATTGATAACACCCGCAGAAGTGAGAGTTAATATTAAGTTTATATGTTTGTCAACTTCTCTCTTACATGTGACTTATTTTTTCCAATAGAAATAAATATGACTAGTAATCAAAGATATGGTATGGTTTGCGTCATCCAACCCTTTCAAACCCTGGTCGTAGCTTTTATAAAGGAGATATACCGACGTGGTCATAGCTTTTACAAACGAGATCAGATATACCGACCCTGTTCATAGCTTATATGAACGAGATATATCGGCTACGATGATGATGAATAATTTAATATAGAAGGATTTCTTACACAAGGGCTTTCATATCAGTGAATTTAGCCTTTTTTGTGATGGAGAAGATGACCTTAACTTCAGAATCAAACCCAATAAGAGAAGCAGCAAGAACAGAAAGCCCAAATATCAAAACCCTTAAAACCAATTCTGCAATTTTCACCCTCTTTTCAATAACTTTAGCAGTGCAGTTTCCATGGTGAACAGCTACATTTCCAGGACTTGTTCCAAAACTCATCTTCTCTACTTTTCACACAGTTTTACACCTTCACAATTTGCACTTGAAAAATCAGAAGCAAGAATGTGTTTAACAGTGAAGAAATGCTTCTAGCTTTCTTTTATAACACAAACTAAACAATCACAAATCACAATCAACCCAAAATGGGAAACAATAAGGAGAACAAAATGTAAAGAAATAGCTAATTCTTGAAAGGAGTAATGAATAAGGAAATTGCATATGGGTATTTCTTATAAAGACACATTTATCACAAATAAAAGAGATTTAGTGGACCCAAACATGCAAAAATAACATGGGTACCAAAATTCACCCAAAATCAAACATTTTTTAAAAATCATGGCAATAAATTATAATAATGGGTTGTTCGGCAAATAGTTGAATGTTAAAGCTTAGAGATTATACCTTATAACTAATTAAACTATTTGACTAGTTAATTTTAATAGTTTGGCTACTTAATTGTCTATTTTTAGCTAATAGAATTAAATTACAAAAATAAACTATTTTGCCGAACCCTCGGTAGTTGTAGGTTATTGTTCTTACTCTTAGTTGAAGTGAAAAATATAGAGGAGTGACAAGTGGTCAAATATAGGCAAAAATGGATGAAAAGAAGTTGCTTTTTAAACAACAAAACTCCTATATACTTATAGGAGTTATTCATTCATCAATGGTAGGGCAAAAAAATGAAACAAAAAGCTCTAAAAATTGGTAAGCTGGGGTCCAGTTGAGAGCATTTAAGTGCTCAAAAGAGTTGGAGCTTTCTTATGGGGAAGGATTCTTCCCCGTCCCAAGAAAGATGATCAGGAAGGGAGATATGAAATGAAGAAAAGACAGTTTTTTTTATGTGTTTAGGTGAAATGTATTGAAGGACATGAGAAAGTATTTATGAATAATTGAATGCCCATTACTTCAATATGATCATCGTACTTAGTGTATTATATTATAAGAGTCTAAAGAGGAAATAAAGACGGCAACTCATACCCATAAAGAAAAATGCGGTCAAAGAGTCCCTAGACTCAAACCGACCAAATGGAGATTAATAAGAGTGCTATTCGCATCTAATGAGCTAATCAAATGACACAAACTAATCAAATTTATATTTAAATTTGTCTCACTTACACAAGTTTTCTTTTTTTAGTGACGATCTCGTTACCTTTCTTGTAATTTCATTTACAAATGTATTCTCTATGCTCATCACACCTATTCATTTCTTTTATCTCATGTGTTTTGTTTATTCTCCAACTACAATGTAATATTACAATTTAATTAAAAATTAATCTTATTGGTTAAATCTCACTATAAAACTTATTTTTGTTATGAGTATTTGAAAGCTATGAGTTTGATGAACTTGTAAATGTTGTGCTCAGTTTAAATCTTATTACTATATGATTTCAGGAAGGAGTTTAATTAAATTTATATTTAGTCAATTTTCTTTTTACGTGAACTTGTACACACAAGCTCATTGGTAATCATGAGTTTGTTTACACGAGTCAGTGACATTTTTGACATAATGTCATGAATTAATATCTCATCATCATAAAACTTTAACCACTGATTAAAGTTTTTGGTTAAATTGGTTTCTTGACATTGATCTTATTGTTTATTAGGTGACTTGTTTCAAGTGCAATGCCCTGTAATAAAGATATTTCTTTCATAAATAGTCGAGTAATTTGCATCTAGATTTGTTGAATTATTGATGGCTTCCATTCTTTGTAACCCTATAATGTTATCCATTTACCATTTCAATGTAATTGTGGATCAATTGTAGTGATGAATCTATGATTATATAGGGCAGGGATGTGGCAAAGTGGTGTGTAACATTGCACTTGCATGTGTTGTAAGCCACATTTAATTTAGGGTCCCAATCCTAATCACTCACTGGCTTGCACTCCCTTAATTCTGTCATGTTTGCACTATATAATATAGATATATAAAAGTTTTTTGAATTATATAGTACAAACTTAAAAGGACGAAGAGACTAATAATAGTGGATGTAATTTTCTAAAAAAAATTACATATTAACTCTTTTAACTCCAAAAGTTAATTCGTTTTTTATACCAATACTATCATTACTTATTTCAATCAATGATTACTTTTACAACTTTTTTGGTTAGTGGTATTAAATGATGGTAATAGAAATGATTTATAGTGTAAAATTTCATTAAAAATTTCATGTGATTCCCGTGGTGATGAAACTTTGATCACAAAAATGTTTTTTTGTTTATAAATTTTAATTACCACCTAATACCACCTTGAAAAAATATTAGAGGTAGTATTATCATTATCATTATTCTAATTGATTAAAAAATGAGCTAACTACTGGTATCAAGTATTTTAAAACATATTATTTGTATTATACGAGCACTAACCTAATTTATATTCTATAATTATCTATTAAAATTAAAACCAATGTCGGCTGATTGGCTCCGTTTGTCTCCTTTTGATGTTAAAACGGTTAGAAAGGAAAAGTGTTAGCATTGGTGAAGAAATTTTATTAATGTGATAAATTAAATTGGTAAATATTTTAGGAAAAGTGTTAGCATTGGTGGAGAAATTCTTTTTCAAATCATTGAGAGTGCTCTTAGCCGGTGTATTTTATAGGAGTAGTGAAAACAAAAAAAAAAAAAACTTTCTTTCATAAAGGAGTAAAGCAAATTCCTTTGTCTTAAATCCAATCGAATATCTTCTCTTTTGCTGATCTTTATCTATAATTAATCTTCATCTTCAAGGGAAGATCGGTACTTCCCAAATTTCTGCTTGTCCAGAAGAATCTTCGTCGTGTTCTTCCATATAATTCCCAATTTGGTAAGCTTTATTTGACTTGTAATTTACGAATTTAGCCTTGAAATTTCTGTTTCTATTGCATATTTTGGTTGTTAAACAATCCCTCAAATGGGTTTCTGTTTTAATTTGTTGAATTATACAGTTGATTGGGTTTCTTCGTTTTTGGAGCAATCGAACTTAAAGTTTCATTCTTATTAATTTGGAAGTGTTGGGGACTCATGGAGTAATCTAGGGTTGGATCATTCAATTGAAAATCATATTAATATTGAATCTTGTAACATATAAGAAGAAGAATGACACTGAGTTGGTTCAGCACACATGTGAGACGAGTGTTAAGCCCATCCTAATCCTATATTACTATCATGAATCCACTAGTTGGAGTTGTAGGTGAAGTTGAGTGTTTGATGATACTTACCGATTCTTTTGATTTGTCTTATACTATGTGATTTTGATTTATGAGTTTTGGATTAATGGTGAGTTGGTTCAGCACAAGGCTTGAGTGTTCTGCCCACCTTATACTATTATTAATGAGTTAAAGTTGAGTGTTTGATAATATTTGCCAAATAAATTTTCTTTGCACTTGACATTATGTGATTGTTTATTCATGGGTTTTGGATTGATAGTGAGTTGGTATATATGATGGAAAGGATAGGCAATCGATTTTATTTAGGTTAGCATTGTAGTTGATGTGTCTTTAGTTTAATCTTACAATGGTAAGAGAAGGTTATTATATTTGTGTCTTGTTATTTAGGGTTGGATAGTGTGGTAGGATTGTGATCGTGCGCATATTATAGGAGATTGAAGTCCTTTAGCTCATAATTTAGGGTGAAAAAGCGTTTTTGATGAGTGATTTGGAGGGAAGAAGGTTGTGAGAGGGAGGAAAACTCAAGTCTTTACTCAAGTAGAGCAGAGATTAGAGAGTATAGAGAAGCCTAGGTTGTGTTTATTTTATGTATATGTTTCCCCCGTTTTGATCGTTTGAAAAGGAACATATTTTACATTGGACATGTAAAATGTTATAGAGTTATACAGCTCAGCTCGATGCAAATCATCATTTTTCAACTAAACTTGAAGAGCACCATTTTTTGTCACCACTCAAAACGGTTTCCAATGTGTTAAACAAATGAAAACTACTCTTGAATTGCGCATGGCGTTTTTCCATGGAATAGGTTCTCTGTCAAGCCAAATGGATTTTTAATTGAAGATGCAATTGGCATACTCTTGACTGAGAAAGCATTGAAAGTATTTGGATAGTCTATGGAAACTGAGCTACTTCGTTTATTATTAAATACTACTTCAGGTTTTAACTATGGGGTGGGGTTCTTGAAGTAAAGAGGAGTAATACTTGAGCAAGGTGGTCCTCAAGGAAATATTTATGTAGAACAAATAAATGTTATGCCCACATGTTATTAGTAATAAATTTAATAGTTGAGGAATAAAAATTTTTTTTTGGGGTAACGAATAAAAATTTGGATGCTAAAGGGATTAAATGTAATGAATGAATGTTCCGTTAGTCATCATTTTTCCTTGTGTTCCCTGGATTTGAAGGATTTGAAGGTACAGGAGGTGCATACAAAGAGGGGTGAAGTGATGATTTGGGATATACATTTTGCTATTGATGCTCTAATTAGTGGTGCAATTTTGCCTCTTGTTACTCCGTCTCTTTTATTCTTTTGGCTATTAAGATTGAAATTTTATTAAGTTATTTTTTCAAGATTCATCTTCTCCTCCTCTCTCAAACATGACTTCTTCCCAGAAATGTCCACTGTAGACTCATGGATTACATTGAAATTAGGCCCCTATGTATGCTGGGCTATAGGCAGGGGCACTCCTTGCCTACCCCTTAATAGATGGTCAAACGCCTCACGCCCTAGTGTGCCAAGCTTGCTAACAGGATCAAATCATCAAATACACTCTTGCCATTGGATGTAGCTAAGTTGTCATAGACTATTAATTTCATGGAGACCTTTGAGTTATTGTTTAGTACCAAGTAGCACTGAATACACAGACTTGATTAAATTACCCGTTCTTAATATTATTGGACCCTCCACATCCTTCAACATATTCTCCGCAACTAAGATTGAAGACACTTATGAACCATTGACATAAGCGATACTTCTCCTATTTGTCCATGATTTACTCCTTTCTATTTCAATTCAATCATCATAAAACTCGAGAAAAAAAAGTAGATTTATCAGTTACAATCCTAATGATTCTTTTATAATTTTGATACATAAGTGACTTGATGTATATTGTTTCAATAAATCAAGTTTTGACGTTTTATCGTAGTATTTTGATACTTGGATGTTGGTTCTTCAAGTATCACCCGAATTTGATTCTAGGACCACTCTATATCCCTTCTTTGCAAGGGGTTACTCGACTTATTCTATAAGTTAAGAGTCTTGGGGTGTTCATAACCGAGTACCCAGTTAGTCGGGTACCTATTTTAACTGCCTGTGTCCCGACCCGATTCATCCGGATACGTATTATGTTTAGTTTTTCTATTTACGAATGCTAATACATATTATACACGGCACTTATGAAAGGTGTAATAAGACAGTTTGCAATTGTGCATTTCTTAAAAAGAATATTGAAATTGGGGCTTTACATTTGCTGACGAATTATATTTCATGGTATTTGATTGTCCCTTTACTTTTGTTCTCTGGACTTAAGAATTGCTTTTCAGGGTGATTCTTGGGAGAATGGCGCAGGATGGGAGAGAAAAGCCGTTGCAGAAGATCTCTGAAGCATTCAAAGATCTAGCCACCACTATCAATTCCCAGCATTCTGACCTTGAGATTGCCCCGTTTTCCCATGCTTGCTCTCTTGTCTCCCCTTTATTTAGTTGTCTGGGCATAGCATTTAAGTTTGCGGAGATGGACTACGTAGCCAAGGTAGGAGAATTCTCTCTTTCTCTCCTCACCTTTCCTCCCTTTGGTACGTTAGTAATTGAGGGCTTTTTGATTAGCTTTAAGATTGCGGAACCTTGGAAGTTGATGATGACAATTTGAACGTAATTGCTCTAGGTTAATGATCTTGCGGAAACCTCCAAGTCGATTGCAACACTAAAAATAATGATTGATCAAGATATTCAAGCAAAGACCGTGAGGAAACAAGGAAGCCATACGAGAAATCTTCTGAGAGTAAAGCGTGGTCTTGATATGGTCAAAGTACTTTTCGAGCAAATCATTGCGACTGAGTATGTTTTTCTATCTCCCGTTGTCTTCACAAAACCTTATCACTCTGGAGGTGTCTTCTTGTAGTATTTATTTAGGAAGAGGTGGTGTTGTATTATCATTGAAATCTTTTTTCTTTTGATATATTTTATGCTCTTTAGTTAATAAAAAATGTATGTTCTACCTAGAGGTGTTTAATGGGTCGGGGACCCGCTAAAAGCCCGTGACTTGGCCCATTCTAAAAGAGTCATGTCCGTTAATTTTTAAAAAGGGTCGGGCTTTTAATGGTCAGATCGATTTTAAAAATTAGCGGGGCGGGCTTTTACCTATAGTGTAAAATCTAGGATGCAGTCGCTATTGGGATAGCATTGCAAAACGACTTAGTATCAATGTGGATGTTTTCGTGTTATTGCAACCTATGTTGTGATCGCGGTGATCTTATGAGATTAACAATTAAGGTTCTGACATTGTTGTTTTATCTTGTAGACATATATATATCTAGATATGCTGATACTTGCCGTTAGTTTTCTCTGAGGGCGATGATTTATATTTGTTCTTTCATATCACTTCTGTTTGCTGCGTCATCCTAAGATATTACATTTTCTTCTTTTGACAAGAATATAGTCTTAAATCTAATCATAAGGTTTAGGCTCTTGTTTTTGTGTGTTTTGCATGATTCTCGTTAAGTTTCGTTACACTAATGACTTACTTCTTTAGGGGTAATTTGTTGAAGGATGCAGCTTCGACTTCTTATACCCAAGTATTTGCTCCATATCATGGATGGGTCATAAGAAAAGCTGTTGCTGCCGGGATGTACGCATTGCCTACCAGGTCTCAGTTGATGCTGAAGCTGAATGAGGATGGTAGGTTCACCTTCTAAACTAATTTTTCTTGCTTAATTTCTCATTTCGTTATTCAAGAACCGGTTGATACCGTTCCATAATGGATTAGTAGCTTCTTTCGGTCTCCATAGTTCCTTAAAATAGTGATCTTCGTTGTTTCCGCGTTTAAATATAGAGCATTATAGTCCACAAGACAATTCTTTCGAATGAATTGGTGTAGAATCCTCTTGCTTTATCGTCTTGGAAAAGCTCTCGATTGGTTGATCCTTTAACATACTTGTCTATTTAAGTCCAAGTTAGAAAATAATGAATATCGTGTCTCGTAAATCAAACGTGTTGAAAGCACTTTATATCCAGTAATATGTTTTCCCTTCATTTTAAGTTTCTTCCGCTAGAGTCTAGACTATGGGCTTAACCTTATCGAATACTTTTCATATTGAAATGCTCTCCCGATTGGTATTAGTTCTTTTGGCAAACTCCTTTTTCTTTCCTTGTGATGTCTCGAATGCTTTGTACGTGTTACTATGAATGTTTTCGTATTGATTAGTTTATTATGTGCTCATTTTGATTGTTTCTTGACAGACAATTCTGCACGGGTCCAAATGGAAAACTATATAGCAACATCCGAAGTTGTAATTGGATACATCGAGAAGCTATTTAACTCGAATGAGCTAGGTTTAGATTGGTGATCTAAGGGCATTCATTATATAATTTGCTACAAACAACAATTGCCCTCTTCTATATTGTGATAAATCCAGTATTATCCGTTGATGCCCAATCTATACTGAAGTTCGGAATTCCGTTACCTTCCTGATTACTCTCTAAACAAAAGTTAGAATGCAACAGCGAATTATCGCTTAGTATGCATGCATTTCGGTCTGCACAAAATAGACCTGACCGACTCAAACTTTGGCTTTCGAGTGATTTAAGTGTTTGTGCACGCACATATTCTATTTTAACCAGACATGATATTTTTTGATTCAGATTCAAAAATACATATCTTTACCGAAAAACCGAGTATTTATTGCTTCTAAGAGTGTATTTACATCAACTCAATACTGTTAAAAAATTACAGTTCCACAATGGAGAAATATTTTTAGGAAGTGGACGTAAATGGTGATTGCAGATCCCTTAAATTTTAATTTAATCTTCAAGTGCATGGAATGGTGCAATTTGGCCTACCTGTTTAAAGAAAAGACAAGAAAAACATCAAACTTATATCATTCAACAAACATATTAGATGCTTCATTCTTCATTAGTGTGTTTATGTAAACTTTTTTTTTTTAAAAGAATCTAAACATTAATATAATTAACTTATTTATCTAATTAATCACTTTAATTCTATAAGTAATCAATTTAAGATTATAAATAATTATTTTAAAATTATTAAAAATGTTTATTTTATTTCATTTGGGAATTTGTGAATTGTGGGAATGGAAATAAAACATTTGATTTTTGCATTGATAATTTTTTAATTTTAACTATTTTCCGTGATAAATAAGTTTTAGGGCGTGTTTCAGATATCGGTTTAAGTAGTCGTTGTCTAATACGAGAAATTTTACTTTCAAATCAAAACAGATTTGACATTTACTTGAACTTGTAATTGAGCGTAACTTTGACTGACTTCAAAATGAATTTAAAATTACTTAAAAATAGATAAAGACAAAACTTAATTTTTAAACCAATCTCAAACACTTAATTTGAAATCAAGCAGACGAAATACTTACTAGGATCAATATGAACTAGAGTTGTGGCCCCATCAAGCAACTTGTCGCACACATAACCGCTATGCTTGATAGTTTGCCAATATTGATTAAAAACCACAGATGCAACTCCCCTTAAATCATTAGGAATGTGACATGGTTCACTCCTTTGTATGCTGTCGCATGCACCGTGCAACCCATATTGGCACACCCAATCTAGCCCTTTTTGGACTACATTGTCCGGGGCCTCGTTCGATGCCACACACCAATCCGAGCAATTTAATCCGCCTAAACCCAATTTACAATAATTAATTACATGTATTACCAATTTACTTTCACTTAATTTGTTTATCAAATTTATCATAATTGTTTTATCACACAAGAACAACATATATCAAACTCGAACGAAAACAAATTATTGATAAATAACGATTGAATAAGGAATCACAATAAAATAAAAATTACCTGAAATTTGTGTTAGCAATATGAATGAAAAGCAGGCAAAATAGGCAGGTTTGATCAAAGGAAACATTGGTAATTTTTTGTTGTTCAAGCGATGATAGAAGATTAAGTGAATACTAGGATTGATTAAGCGTGGGATTTTATGGTTATTTAGAGGATGAAAATTAGGCGTGGTAGATTATCCAACCGCCTTTTGTAAATCAAGTCATCAAGTGTATGTATGGTTTTGACTCCCGCTGACATATTTTTTGGCCGCACTCTCCTTTATGGATATGAGCTGTCAGTCTGATTATAGTTTCTATGAGTAGAATATACTGGATAAGATGATGATGACGTATTAACTCATTCCATCATGACGTCACGACTTTAGTGGAATTAGATTTTGTTCAGATATTCAGCCCACTCTTATTTCAATTTTATTTTATTAGAATAGCTATAGAAATTCTATGAAGAGGAAATTAATTTTATAAATGGTGAGAATTAAATTCTTGTATGAAAATGAAGATTAAGTCTTTAGATACTAGGACATTAGATACCCATGATTTTCCTTGCTTTTAAAATATTAAGAAAATTTCACGTGGTAATCCTGAGGTATTGGATTTTCACGTGGTAACCAAAGTTTTTTTAAATCCACGCGATAATCCTAAGGTTTATAAAATTCTTTCTCCCTGACTTTTTTACAAAGAAAAAGTTGGAAAACATTAATTACAACAATATTTGATTATTTAAGTCACATGGAAATTAAACAACAATATATAAGTATTATCCGGTTTTATTTTAGTAAAAGAACAAAATTTTAAATAATCAAAACAAAAATATTTTAAACAACAATTTTAAATATTAGGATACCCATTATCCAGTTTGTATTGAGTATCCAGAAGAGTGAAATATATTACTTACAAAAACTTAAAAGCATTTATAGAACAATAAAATTAATTATTATATATATACTTGTGGAGTTGTACTACTACTCCTACAACTATCTCCTTATCCTTTTATTTATACATCAATCCCTAATTTTTATATATGCACTAACAAAACCGTTTGGTGTATAAAGTGTCACAGAGTTCCTTAAGCTTATCGTTGAGATCTCAATATATGCAATATATTTTAATAATATGTAGATTAAATTTATAATCTTTCATATTACGCTAGTATTTGATGTCAAAAATCCAATTTAACTATAAGCCTAAGTTTATTGTTGAAACCCCATGATATATTATATACTCTAACAGAAACATAAGACTCATTGTTGTTGAAGCTCGATGCTATATTATATACCTCAATTTAAAAGACTCATTGTTGTTGAAAATAAATAAAGGTTGGGAGGGTAGCGCTAGGTACGTGATGGTTAGCCATCCAACTTAACGATCAACAGACGGAATTCATTAAGTGGTAGTGTTTTACAAAGAAATATGTCATATAAGATAGTTTTTTACAAAAAGTGATATGCATTAGATAGACTCTTGTAATTTTGTGGTTACAATTTACAACTTACAAGGCGATTCCGGTCCAATAATATTGAGCCTCCTCTTACTGGAGCTGTAAAGGTAGTCTTTTTTTGGTTTGTTTGTGATGATGGTTGTAAATTTTGATCATTTTTTGTGTTGATTGGTGTTTGTTGTGTGTTTTTGTGAATTAAAATTGTGCCTTTCCCTTGAAAGAGTGGAAAAAAGAAATGCCATTGGTGTAGGAAGATTGATAAGTTGAGTTTGATCCAGTGTTCGACCTGCAAAAGGCGGTGTTTTTGTTCTAATTGGATTAAAGAGAGGTACATTCTATTGATCTTTTTCCCATTTTGGACCATTACTTTAGTTTAAGTTGTTGTATTGTGCAAAATTCATGAAGGGCAAGTAATATTGTGTATTATTATTTCCAAATATAGAAGTATTAAAGCATTGATATAGGAGTAGGGAAGTTATGTGGATTGATCTTTTGAAGTAGGGCACAATATGCTTATGATTTCATTTTATTTTTCTTACTATGCAATGTTAAGCTTTATTCATATATTGCAAAGTGAAATTGTCGGACGCGACAAAACATTGTTGGAAACTACATCGTGAAATATGCGAGGCTAAGCTTATTTTACCTTTCTGAATTTACGAATTGATATATTTAGGGGGCGTTTGGTAAGACAAATTAAAATGTAATAGAAAGGAAATGTATAAATGAGGTAAGAGGTAATGGTAAGTGTTATTGTTATTATTTGTTTGCTATGATCAAAGAGCAAAGGGAATGAGGTAATGAAATTTATTAGAACACTATTATGAGCGGTAACAAAATAGAGGATTTTATTTCCTAAAAGTAACTTAACCAATTATTTTAGAGTCGAAAAAAACAATATATAACAAATTGAGTGAATACGCAATTTAATGATATTATATTAGGTAAAGCAATAATGATTCTTGTTTCATCACAAAATCTCTTCATGCACATTCTTCTCTTATCACTATCTCTTAGCACGTAAGAGTTGATTAAAACTTAAAAGATAAAGTTGATGACATTATTGTTACAGCTAGTTTTTTTAGAGACCATTTTTTAGTTTTTTTAGAGACCATTTTTTTAAAAGATGTATTTTGAGGTAAACCTATTAAAGATTAATGCGTACTTATCATATTTTTATTGTCTACTTACATTATCCTTAATGTTTACTTACTGTATCTTTAATATTTACTTTAAATATCTTAAATATTTACTTATATCATTCTTATTGCCTACTTATAATATTTTAAAAATTATATAATATACTGGCCCAATTAGAAACGGTCTTTCAAAGAAATCTTCTCTCACAATAATTTGTGTTATTGTTAATGGCAGTGATTCCTGGTAACTAAACTATGCTAACCTAGTTAAGAGTACCTTTTTTAAAAACCACCTATGTTATATATTCTAGTTTATCATACACATACCATAGATAGTTTTTGACTTTTTTTTTCCAATATTTGTATTGTTTTGTAGGCCAATAAATTATATATCTATGACTTGAGCAATATAACTTATTTATTTTTACAAGTTTGTTCTCTGACCAATCAAATTGGTTCATTTCTTTTTATGATTATTTTACCTATTTTAACTATTTTATAGCTATTTTCAACTATTTATATTAAACTAAGCATTACTAAAAAATTACCACAACCTAACGAATTGATTGAGACAGTGGGATATTATGAACATCTTTATAGTGAATAAGTTTGTTCAAAATTGATCCGATTAATCAAAACCGAAAATCATCCGACTTAAAATAACTCATATATAAAATTAAAATAATATTGATAAGATATTTACATACACTAAAAAACTGAAATCAATATGATCTGAACTAGAGGTGTTCATTCGGATGATCGGGTCGGTTTCGGACGAGTGTCATTCGATTCGGTTGTATTTCGGATCGGTTATATTTCAGATTCATGTTGCGACAGGTCATACTCGGGTCGGGTCAGTTAGTCACGGTTCGATTGAAGATCGGTTATTCGAACTATCGGATTAGTATCAGGTCGGTGTCGGTTAAAGTTCGTATCGAGTTTCAATCGGTCTCGGGTTGTCATCGGTTAATAATTGGTTCGATTTTACCAGGTTCAGATCGGGTTCGGGTATTTTTCAAGTAGAATTCGGCTACGAATTGCGAATTACTAATTACTATTGATCGAATCAGTATCAGATTAAGTTGTTAATCATTTTATAATTGATGATAAGGTTCCTTTACTTAAAGCAAAATAGTGAAAATGCAAATCAATTAGTGATCGTTATTACATTGTTACTTTTACTTGTTTGACCGGAAATTAAAATTATAAAGTTCTATCAATTTTCATCTAATTCGATTAAAAGTAGTTAAATAAACATTGACCATTGATTATTAACTCTAAATATATGAAACCATGTATTTATAAAATTTATTTTATTAAAATATATATGACTTTATTAGAATAACTAATAGATGATTGAATATGACTATATGAGTTAATCATACTTCTACGTAAAAAATTGGTTCAGGTTTACAGCAGTTCAATCTAAACTTCGTTCGGGTTTAAGTCGGTTTTAGCCGGATCGAGTTCAGTTTTGAGCATGATTCGGGTCGGATATGACTCGGGTTGGTCATTATTACGTTCGGGTAATCTTGGTTAACGGTTATGTGTCGGTTAGAAAAATCGGTTACAGCTCGGGTTCAGTTTTCCCATTTTCGGTTGTCAACCGGTTTGTATATAGCTTTGAATCGGGTAATGTCGATTCAATAAACCTAAAAAAGAAACACATTTTTGGATTGGTTTACTTTCGGTTTTGGATTGAATTTTTGGGTCGGAACACTTTTTAACAACTCTAATCTGAACTAGTATACCTTGAGAACTCAATTTGATTCATCGTCTCCCAATAAATGCGTTTCATTTGCGAATTTGCGTAAAACTATTGTTTTTAATTGTTGCTTCTAGAAACGGGCCGCTGTGGGCGAGGAGGTCGATGTCTCTGACCCAACCCAATGTAATACTTTAAAAATGACGCTATCTTTACATATATTTACTTTGTCTCTCTTTGAAACCGTGTACAAAATAAGTGGGATATATTTACTTTGTTTTCCTAATGTCACCACGTTTTTTTTTAAACTTTAAAATTAATTTAGTCAATTTAAATATTTTTGATACCTTATAGTCTTATTTTATATATAAGTATATTATTATTACTTAAATAAAACAAACATGCTCTTATATATCTCAATTAATATTTCAATCACAAATTATTAAATAAAACGAACTTAATTGTGAGGCACGTTTCATATAATAATAAAATAATTCAATTTATACTATAAAATATGAGAATTAAAAGCTTTTAATTTTAAAACCGTTTCACCAAGTAAAGCGATTCGTCAGAAGAGTAATTGTTTTCCAATTTTTTTCTAATGACTATATCCAATTAGATATTAAGATTCCCGGATTTAATAAGGAATATTTCAGCCGAGATCAAGGACTTGCTCTACCGAACTTATTTAATATTCCATAGTGTTCTCATCTGGACACCTACTAATAGTTTGAGAAGTCTATCAATATTTGAAAAGGGGTTAGATTTGGATGTGTATAAACGATCATAAAAGAGTCATTAGTATTAATTTATTATATCCATATATTTATTTTAATTATTGGTTTCTAGACCTTAAAATTAAAAAAAAAATAAAAAATCAAACGTCTTAAAATTAAATGTGTATATATCTCGCTCCATCCATACATTTAATTATATAAATATAATATTTTTGTGCTATACGTTTATTTTAATCAAATATACTTATTAGGGGCGGAATAAAGATTTTGTAGACCTTATTTATTTTTGTGATGTGTTTTAAAATGGAATCCTTCATAATATTAAAAAAATAAACTTTTTTTCTACTTCAAGAAAAATATTCAAGAGAAAATGTATTGTAACATTAAATTACTTCAAATATAAAAAAAACTTACAAACAAATCACTTAAAAAGTGTTGCTCAAAATCGGACCTGAATAACTTCATTTAATATTTGAGACTCCTTATTTCTAGGCGCCATAGGCAGGCGGTTTCCTCGGATAGCCTAAGAACCAACCCCAATAGACTTGCAGAAGAAATTTAGGCAGTTTGGATCATTTGATTAAAAATCCTATTAATATTACATTTTATTTTATTATCATGTAAATAAAGAAAATAAATTTTGAGTTGATTCAGTTTACATGAAAAGGCCAGATAAGTATTTGTTTCATTCAATACTACTATCTTAAATCCACTCTCGAAAGCGAAAACTTATTTCAATTATTTGACTAAGGGAGAAAAATATAAAAAATTTCATATCTAGAAACTAAAACTATTTGATTGAAGCCCTAACATTGTCATTATTATTTTATTTCAATTTTTTATGATTTTAGACGCATACATACATTGTTGTATTGAAATTAATAGGGGATTGAGGAGGATGAAGTCATATTACAAGTACAGTTGTATATTAGCTTAGAAATGAGAACTGAAACACAAATTATTTGACATTTTGTTCCCTTTTTCCCCGAATGAATAGAAAAAATCCATTTTATATTACACACAAATATGGTAGCAAGATGTAAAATTAGACAATTTTTGCTTAAATAGGAGTAATTAATGAATTATGAGTCATAAATAAATTATGACGCCGACACAAATAACTTAGTGCGTAGTGCTTCATTAAAACTTTAGAAAAAGTAATCTAATGCCACTTTGCAAGTTTGAAAAATTACATCACTTCATGGTGTTACCATGAATTGGCCATATTTTTGTGTACTCGATAGTTTTTAAGAAAAATATTAAAACTTTTTTATGGAAAAATTATATTAATAATTCAATATTTCAAAGTAAACAAGATTTTTACTTAAATTGTTTGGATGATGTTTAAAAATTGTTAAAATATAAAGATAAAAAAGTACTATAATTTATTTTCAAAATAAAGAAATTTGCAGACACAAAATAGAAAATAAGACAAATAAATTTTTTTTAATGTGTATGTTTTTTAAATTAAATTTTATCAAAATTAAAACAAATATATTAATTTCTTTAGATAAGATATATCATAAATTCAATCATCACCTACCCTCTCTCTTCTCTTGCCTAATTACATATAGTCCCAAAAAATATTCATGCTTTGTTGGCATTGTTACTATTCTTGGTCAATATACAATGATTTAGGAAAAAGTTTTTAGAAATGTGTTAATTTAATTTTTTACACTAAGCAATAAGTTTACACATTCTTCAATTAGAAATATACTTACTTAGATTTATTTGTCGGTCTAAAATGGAACCAATATAACCCATTAATATAAATGAAAATGATAGAAGTGAATATCACATTATTTGAATCAAAAATAATATATAATTTATCATCAACAGCGATAAAACTTGAATTAATAGCTGAGGGCACAAAGATTTAAATTTTAGTTTTATAATTTGGTTAAAAACTAAAAAAGGGTAAGATTTAAACTAGTAACCTCTTAGTTATAAATATAGTAGTTCTAAATTTAAAAGAACTCAATAATATTTATTTCTTATGAAATGTGATGATTATAAATTTAAAAATGTAATTTTATAGAGATATATACAACAAAAGTTAAAGAATTTTTTTAAGAAAGTGAATTTTCTTGTGCTATCTACTTTATTTTCTTCATATATTATTAGTAGCTAGTCATTTATCTTATTGATATATAGGCAATGCTTTGTATGAATATCGGTTATTTTTATTTATCTATCTATATATATGACTATAGTAGCAATAAAATTACAGAGTATAATTTATAAAGAGTACTTTTAATGAATTTTTTTATATTGAATAATTGAGACAAAGCACGCACTTAAGGGAAAAGTTAAAGTCAATTAAGCAAATTATTTGTAATGATTCATTTGCTATGCTCTTAATAAAATATTAATGTGAAAATTATTAAATTTTGATCAATTCCAAGCAACGTGGTTGCATGGTCAAGATATTTCCAAATATATATTCCCTTTTTCCCTTTTATTTCACCCCTTGTAAAATGGATGAAATTTAAAAAATAAGTACATAATAGATATGAATGGTTAAGATGAAAAGAGAAAAAGAGTATAAGTTTGTGAATGAAATTAAAAAATATAACTAAAAACATTAGAAAAACAATCAGTCTACTAAGAGACGTCTCTCAAATCTAGTCCATTAAAAATTAAATGTTTTTTCTTATTTTATATTTTTTTTATAGGCCGATCTAATTTCAAATAAAATAAATTAAAATAAAAAATCTTGTAATTAAAGAGGCATATACGGCATAATGATGAACGTAGCCAACAATTTCAAATATTTGAACCATATGATTCCTTGTGTAACTCACCTCCACACGTACTATCCTTTTTGGACTTGTTTAGCCTTTTATTATTGAATTTTGTACATTTATTCATCATTTCATTAAAAATGAAAAGTTAAACAAAAAAAATATATATTTCTTTTTTTTTTCAGAACGGAAATATGAACATTTCTTAAGATTAATTGATCATTCCTATATCTAACGAAGGGCAATTAGAAATATCTATAATTTTGATCATAGTAAATTGAATATAGTTTAAAAATTACATGAGCCAACACTATCGAATTGAAGGGAGTGTTATTTTGTTAGAGTATATAACATATCCTGGGGCCTCAACCATCAGCTTAAGCTTTTGGTTGAGTTGGTTCCTTGACATATTTACTTACAAAATAGGTTTTTCTTTGATTTGCATGTTGCTCTATAATAGTATAAGCACTCCCTCTAATCGATGACATATGCCGCCTCACTTTTATTTTTCCACGGTCTCATCAAATTTGTTTAATTTTTATTTTTAGCCATGTTTTTTAAATTTCTCATTTATATATTTGATATATTTTTTCTCTTATCTGTATATTTTTCACACTACATCATAATATTTGTTTTTGTCACTTTTTTCACACTACGGCAAATAAATTTAATGGGACACGTAATTTTATATCATACGTTGTAGGTGTTTGACAATTTGTTTTTTCTGTTGTCTTAAAAGTTGTAGCTTTTGATTGGTCAAATAGTCAATTAAACCAAGTGAAAGCTAACTTTTAAATCAAAATTAAAAAAACTAATAGCTTAATTAAACAGCTAACTTATCAACCAATACTTCTAATTGATTAAATTAGTCAAGAACTCCAACTAATAATTATTTGCTAAACCACTCTTATATGACATGAAATATAGTTCAATCAGACAATAAGGTATCAATATCACACATAACACAATTCAGCACATAGCTCTTAACCAACAACTCTAACAAACATCTACTGTCTTTTTATTTCTCCAATTAACACATAATTTTTTCTCCAATAGGGTCCAAAATATTTATTTTTATGAACTTGAATTAGATTTAGATATTATTTATATTATTTTCTAATCAATATGAGTTATTAGTCCTTATTTAATCAAATATCAACAATAAAAAACAAAAGGAGTACTTCCTCCATTCTGAAATACTCGCCACATTACTATTTTTAACACTATTCATCGTTTATGTTTATTTTATATATCATGGCTAATGTGTAAGAAAAAATATAATCAAGTAAAATCTTGTTTGAATCGTCGAATTGCATACTTTCATAATATTTATTTTTTTTACAATTTTTAAATGTATATAGTTCAATATATAAATGATCAAAATAACACTTTGGGTTGCGTAAAATGGCCAAATGTAACAAATATAATAAAACGAAGGAAATATTATATAGTTCATTTCGCCATAATTTTTTAGGGGTTTTTTTTTATCTTGTACTCTGAATCTAAAAAATAAACAGAATAATTCTATCTTCTAACCCTACTCATGTCTTGAATCCTAATCATATTAGATATGAACGAAATACATGAGATAAACAATTATTTCCTTTATTTCACTATACTTGTTACATTTAACTTTTTACGTAATTTAAAGTGTTATTTCTATCATTTATATATTGAATTATACATGTCTAAAAAATATAAAAAATTTATATTATAAAAACATACAATTAAAAAATTTAAACAAAATTTAAGTTGACTATAGTAACGAGTATACATGTAGTATATAAAGTTGGACCATCAAATTCAAAAACAAGATGACGCGGAAATGACAAAATTGAGTAGAGTAGACTATCAAGATTCAAGTGTGACTCTTTTTGTTAATTCTTTAATTTAATAGGAGTACAAACTATACCCCACCACTCACTTCATCATAGCAACAATTGACAACCAATTTAGTGTAAATCTGTAAATAAAATACATTTTATGGCCATTTATTTTCTTCATGCTTCGTGTCAAAAGGATGATCATCATTATAAAACTCCTTTGCTGAATAAACTTATCAACTTCGCCAAACATTCCACAGATTTTAAAACATAGTCAAATTTTTACTAAACAAAAATCTTAGTTCCCCCACAGTATTTCCTATCCATCTTCATCTGTATTTTTGGGATTTTCTTTTATTCATTTCATAAAAACCCATAAAAGGTATGTTTTTGTGTTGACCCACCTGCTTAAATCTTTCTTTCTTGATATATTTTTTTGAAATTTTCGATCTTTTTTGTCTATGATGATGAATTTGATTTTCCTTTTTCTATTTCTTGTTGGGTTTTTGTTATATGATGTTTTTTGTTTGGATTATTGCTTGATTTTTGAACTGGGTTGTTTAAAGTTTGAAACTTTTCTGTTTCCTGAAAGATTCTAATTGTTCTGGTGATTATGGTGAGAAAAATTTTCTAATTTAATTCAGAATTCCCAAAATTAGATTAATAATGATGATTAGCTCACATAATCCTGATTACTGAAGTCTTGAGAATGTATTAAGAGGGTAAAATTTCACAAAAAAGATTTGATTTTGAATTGTTTGTTGAGGAATTGGATGTGATTAGTTCAAATACTCTTGAGCTATAGAGAGTGGGGTTTTGTCTCAGCTGATGCATGTGCCACTTTCTCCTGCTAAGGTCCTGAGATCGATTCCTGCTGCCCCCTTCCCTTCCCTCGGTCTACCTTGTACTCAAAATCTTGAGCTGTATTTTTTTATGATTGAAGTGTTTCATTATTGATGGCTTGAAGTGGGGCGATTTTTCTGTTTGTATTTAATTTATGTTACTTCTATTTTGGTTCATATATCCTTAAATAAAACAGTTTTATGGCGTGATCATTTCTATTATAGGCTTGCTCATGTACACAGAGTATGTTAAAGTAATCATATAGAATTTTAAAGTGATCAATTATATGGGTTCGTCAGAAGACTGGTGATTTTATTTTATTTTTGGGCTAAAGTTTAAAGTATCTTTGTAATTAACTCATACTTTTACACGGCTTCAATTGAGGATTTGTGGACACTAGTAAAGTGTACGCGGATTTGCTTACTTTTTTGTTATTCCTGAATCCTAATAGTGGAATTCTATATACTTCCTTACCTAGTGGAATCAATTCATCTTAGAGAAAGGTATATTTCTGGAAAAAAAACAAGCTAATATAATTGAGCTTACTCTTGACCGTTTCTCGGTGAGACAACCTCTAACAACCTCAAACAAGGAACCTATATTCTCATAATATATATTAGATGGGCTATTTGACTTAAGTATAAGACGTGTTTCTTGATGAGACCATCCCATACAAAAGTTTGTGAATAAAATTTAGGAATAGTTTGGATGTGGTTTTGTTGTGATGTGTTATCATCCTTTGTAAGCAAGAATCCTGATTCTTAGAGAAGATTGTGGATTTTGTAGTAGAGTATAAGTGATGTATTAGTGAGTGCAGTTCAAATAGTTGGAAAAAAGGTTGCTGTAGTTGTCCGATTTACGGATCATGATGGTGGAGTTATTGCGGTTCGCAAGAAATGTTCCTGGATATATAGTTAGTAGTTTGTGAAACTATGAGCCATTATCACACTATTCGCTAATTCTATTGCGTTTTTGCGAATCATGGTCAGTTTTGGGCTATTTTGGGTCATTATGCGCGAATTGCGAATTTAAAACGAATTAGCTAGTGAATTATTCCCGCTGCTATAAACTTATGAGTCCATGATCTTTGTTATACATCAAACTAGGCGAATGCATTGCCTTTTCCTTGCCTGCTATAGATATTTCATTCGATGAGCGTTTTTTTTTATGATTTTTCCTTTGTTTACCTTGACTACATGTTTTAAATATTCCTAATGTAGTTTTGTTTTTGTGTGTGTTTTATGTTGAATAGTCATTACTAGTTGAATGGAAGTTTTGTGTTGCATAGGTAGTTGTTTCTCGGAGCTGATGTTCTTTGCGTACTTATTCACTCTTCATATTCAGTGGCGTACTTTTTGTTTCTTATAACCTTCCGAGAGTAGTGGAATTGAAGATGAAGAAACCGAGAGCCATATATAGCTTAACTACTTAAAAATTGCACCTTGATGCTATATGATGAACTCAAGTTGCGCCTAAAAGAGTCAACATCAATAATTACTAGCCTGGACTAATCATTTAGAACATATAACATATTTCGTAAGCTTAATTCGCTTTTTGAATTTGCAGTTTGAAAAAAAAGTCCAAAACCAACAATATAATTTGCTTTTTCCGATTTGCAATTTGCAATTTGCAAGGAGACTAATGAATCAGTTTAGATTTTAGATTAATTATTGCGGTTCATGAATTCTTATTGTTTCTTTTAACATTTGCTTCAGGTACAGCATAACTGAAGTCCTTGCTCCATACGAAAGACTATACTAGTCTTTTGCCCCTGAATTTTCTTCAGTAGATTCGGTTTTTGCCATTTACGGATGCAAACATCTCAGCGCAACTGCATTACAAGTGCAGTACACGGATTCCATTACCAGCATGCCCCCGAAATGACACCTTATATCTCATCCCATTACCAAATCTTCGACAATAATATGTACCCCGATATCCCCACACAAGACAACCAGATGTCTTTCGAAACATACGATGAACCGTACTTCACATTAGACTCTGCTCCGACCACCAGCTTTTATAACACGTACGACCCACCATGTGCTGTCAGTACCTCATCAAACAGAAGCCCGTGTTCTCCTCAGTCGTACATCTCAGACCCTCATCCGTCTTCCGGCAACAATTATGGTTCCCCGATGAGCAGATCCTCTGTGGTATATGATAGTACTCAACTAAGGAACCGAGTAGTCAGAGATATCGAGCGCTCTCTAATGGGGCCGGATTCACCCCATATGACAGATGGACACTATTGCTCGTTGAACAATAATCATGGAGCCTCGCCAAACAAGCTGATCGAGATACTCCCGAAGATGGAACTTAAGGATATTCTTATTTTATGTGCAAAAGCAGTGTCGGAGAACGATTTTTCAACTGCGGAAACCGTAATGAATGCTTTAGGGAATATGGTATCGGTAACTGGGACTCCGATCCAGCGATTGGCTGCTTATATGCTTGAAGGTCTGAGAGCAAGGCTTGAATCCTCGGGCTATACGATTTACAAGAAGCTAAGGTGCGAGGAACCGACAAGTGCTGAGCTTCGTACGTACATGCACGTTTTATATGAGTTTTGCCCTTATTTTAAATTTGCATACACGTCTTCGAATGCTATCATCCAAGAAGCAGTTAGAAATGAGAGGAGTATACATCTTATTGATTTCCAAATCGGGATGGGAACACAATGGATATCGTTACTTCGGTCTCTTTCTAATCAACCTGGTGGGCCCCCGTTTGTTCGTATCACTGGTGTCGATGATTCCCAATCAGCGTATGCTCGGGGAGGAGGGCTCGGACGGGTAGAAAAGATACTGTCTGCAGAGGCCAAATCGTGTAGGGTACCTGTACCCTTTGAATTTAACGCCGCAGCAATGTCGGGTTGCCAAGTTAATCGAGAGAATCTAAAAGTTCGTCCTGGGGAAGCCTTGGTTGTGAATTTCCCGTACATGCTACACCACATGCCAGACGAAAGCGTGAGCACCGAAAACCATCGAGACCGCTTGTTGTGGCTGGTTAAGAGCCTGTCGCCTCGAGTAGTAACTGTAGTCGAGCAAGAATCAAATACAAACACGCCTCCTTTCCTTCATCGGTTTGTTGAGATGTTGAAGTACTACACTGCAATGTTCGAGTCGATTGATGTGGCTCTTGCGAGGAACGACAAGAAGAGGATAAATGCCGAGATGCATTGTCTTGCACGCGATATTGTAAACATGATAGCGTGCGAGGATTCAGAAAGGGTAGAAAGGCATGAGCTTTTCGGCAAATGGAGGGCGAGGTTGAGCATGGCGGGTTTTACTCAGCTACCCCTGAGTACCTCGGTTAAGGAATCCATTAAGGGTTTGTTGAAGGGATTCCATGAGAATTATCGGCTGCAAGAAGGGAACGGAGCACTTTATCTTGGTTGGAAGACCTGTTGGATGGCGTCCTCCTCGGCATGGAGGTGAAAACTAGTCGTCATTGACAGAGTAATTGGTTCCGAACTCAGTAGAGTTGTGTTTATCTTTCTTAACCAGCTTAATTTTTTTAGAAGTAACATAAAGTCTGCAGCCTATTTCCTGTTTATCTGTAGAAGTAAGAGTTAGTAGCTTTGGTTTTGTTTGTGCAATACTAATTTCACATTAATGTTGTGAAGTTATGGATGATATTTGCTAGTTGCTACGAGTCAACTTTTTTCAAGCATGAGTTAGGGCTTTGGTTGGTGAAATGAAATTTGGGTTTATGTCTAAGTTTATGGTACAACTTTGCCGTTATTACTAACAGCTAACGAAGGAATCTTTGTTAAATATGGTCAAAGTTTTTCAATATTTGTAACAGTGAATAGAGATTTATCGTTATTTGAACAAAACTTATATATTCGCTGCTACAAATAGTGAATAAAGTTACTTGATTTTCTTTGACTTTTTAACAATATTTGCTATTATTAATGGCAAATAGAGCCAAACAAGAGGTTTCAATTAAAAAATGCTTATTATGAAAATCAAATTTCTATTCACAAATTCTCATATGAGACGGTCTCATGGTGGAAAAAATGAAATAGATAAAATAAATTATTATAAAAAAACACGAAATAAGACGAAAATCAACTTATTTTTAAAAATAAGCGTTTAATTTCCAAACTTGAGGTTTGGTTCTGTTCGCAGGTGCTTAATTTTTTAAAAAAGCAAAGAAGTTGTTCCCAGTTAGTAACTGGAAACAGAGCTATTGACTTTTTTGACATTGTTAGCAGTTACTAACTGCGAACATCATCGAGCATAATGTGCCTGTTAGTGACTGCGAATAGAGTCAAAAAAGTCAACAGTATTGTTAGCAGTTATTGATTGCCAACAGCTTCTTTGCCGTTTAAAAAAGTTAAGCACATGTTCACAGTTATTAACTGCGAACAGAACCAAACCTCAGGTTTGGAAATTAGACGCTTACTTTTAGAAATAAGTTGATTTTCGTCTTATTCCGTGCTTTTTTTTAATAATTTATCTTATCTATTTCAATAATTCCTCATGGTGTGACCATTGCAATTGGACGGGCCCAATATAAACTTACAGTTGATTACTTACAAATGTTAAAATGATCATATATAGTCTTAAAGTGATCATTTTTTATAGTCATAGAGCAATTACTTATAACATTAAAGTGATTAATTTTTATAGGCATAGATCAATCAATTAAAACGTTAAAGTACTAATCTATAATCTCAAAGTGATTAATTAGAGAATTGGGTTAATTATATAGACTCGTGGGTAGGGATGGTCATGGGTCCAGGACCCTGTTGAACCCGCCCCGGATCCGCCCCTTTTATAAGGGTCTGGGTCTTAATTTTTGAGACCCATCGGATCCGGATCCGGGTCTGGATCCAAAAAATTTCTGATGGGTCCGAGTCCGGGTCCTAAGGTGAAGACCCGGACCCTAAACTTTTAAATTTTATATTTTAAATTTCTGATATTATGAATGGCGTGGCGCATTCTCATTCTCAAATCCAGTAAAGCAACCTCGAAAATCCTAATTTTTCTTTGTAGTTTCTCCTCTAACCTCGTCCTCTAGTCCTCCGCCTCTGCGACATCGCCATCTCCAGCCGTCTTCTCCACTTCAGTCGAGACTCCAGGTACTCCATTTCTTTGGTTTTGTTTAATTTTTCTTTAATTTGGGTACTGGATAATTCCAGCCATCGCCATTGACGACCTCTAGTCCTAGTGATTCCAGTTTTTTTATAGAAGATTATAAAGATACCATTTTTATTGACTTAATCTTTGTGGGTACAGGGTAATTCTTTGTATTGTGTTGAAGAATGGAGAAATGAGGAAGTTTTGATAAGTCATCGCCACTCGCCAGCCATCGCCCTTTCTGTTCTTCTAGATCGCTCATCGCTGTGATTGTGAGCCTGTGACTGTCTGTATGCCCTCTTAATCTCTTATTCATCTCTTTTTTTCTCTTATATTAATTTAATTTGGTGTAGTATTGTTTTCTTCATTTGATTTGATTTGAAAACAAATTTAGATTTATTGTTATGATTTTGATATGAAATCTATCGATTGAATAGGTGTTTAAATTTAGATTTATTGTCGTATAGTCGTATAGATAATGGATAAAAATCAATCACAATTACGTCCAAATCAGTGGCACAACCACAAAATGATTTTCGTATGGAGTCAAAAAATACATTGAATGTAGATGAAGAAGGGTTTGTTAATGATAATGATGATGGTATTCCAAGTTCTTTTGGTACCGGAGGAAGAGTTATTAGCCCTCATCGTTCAAGACTTCATTCACAAACTGTGGAAGCATTAATGTGTTCACAAAATTGGATGATGGAAGACATAAAAGGTAAAAGTCTAACTTCTACTGATTTAGTATTGGTTTTGTTTTTGGTTGGTGATCTTAATTTGTTTTTGTTTTTAAAATCTTTTTCTAAGGTTCTTCGGAAGATGCTTATGCTTGCTCCACAGTAATTGATGATTCGGATGTTGATGAAGAACAACAAATAGATGCGATTCAACTAGTACGCTTCAACTTTAATGGATTTATTTTGATTTACTTTTTCTTTATTTAAAAACTAACTTATACTTTTTTGATATTTCCTTTAAGATCTTGATGAAGTTGAAGAAGATTGATCAAAATTGATTGTAGTTTTTAATGTTATGGAATATAAACTATGTTTCTCATTTAGTCTTTTATATTTGATTTTTAATTATGTATTTAGACAAGTGTTTTTACGTTTTAGTAATTATTTTGTATTTGAATTTCATGGACTCGAACAAGTGTTTGTAATACGATAATAAGTTGCTTACAAAAATACAAAAAGACTCGAAAAATGTTTAATTTTGACAAATCAAAGAGACTTTGTATAAGACCCATCAAGGACCCTAGACCCGTCAGATCCGTATGGTCCGGGTCTGGATCTGAAAATTTTAGACCCTTAGGGTTCGGATCCGGGTCTGGATCCAAAAAAAATAGGGTCCGGGTTTGGCCAGACCCTCTCCAGACCCCCCATGACCATCCCTACTCGTGGGTCTCATACAAGATTTGTTGCATCCTATCACCAATGAACTACTCTTATAAAAGACTAACTCTAGATAAAACAAACCTAAACAAAAAATTCATATACTAATAATTATTTTATTTGTTAATTAACCCATATATAAGAAATGTATTTGAGACCTTCTTAATTAAGAATTTATGATTACCATTATGCCATAGGTAAGTTTGAAAGAAGGTATATATGCCAAAAATTGCCTTTTTCATACATGTGGTGTCATCAAATCAATACAAAACAATCTCCCATTGAATCAGTGCTCAAACAAACTACGAAAATATTGACGCTTCTTCTACTTTAATTCTTTTTATCCTTATATTCATAATCAAACTACGATCCCAAGGTAAGTTTTCAATTCATCAATTCTTTTTTCTTTTATCTCATCACCCATATTTTAAAATTTACCTAATTTAATATTGCGAATAAAATTAATTTGCATAATCATTATCTTCATATTCGATATATCTCACTCCTATAAATTAGTTATGATCAAGATTTGGATATGACAATATAATGGCAAACTTACAACCAATAAGACTCTGATTTGCAGTTGTTTGTCAATGGTTTTTATGAGTTTATATAAGATTGTAACCAAGATTTGGTGAATTGTTTTTTAAAAATTTGTTGGGGACTGATTTTGGATTTTTGTGATCAGATGTTTTATTTTGCAACATACGTTATGATAATGTTGCGGAAGAGGAGAGCGTTTTATTTTGTAAGATTGCCTTAAAAATGAAAAATCGATGGATTGGGCTAAGAAATTAAGTATATATAACATGTTTTTGAAATTTTTAATTGTCAATTTAAAATTTTAATGAATCACAAAATATGTGAATTTGGGATTTGAAAACCGAATATTAAACTTAACTTGTTCAAATTGGATGAACCCTAATTTATTTTTGTGCAAACATTTTATGTTGACAATGCAGAGTTGTGTAGCTTCCAAATTTTGCTCTATTAAGGTTTAATTTTCTACAAGGGCTAATTTTAAATTCTAATCTATCTTTATGTAATGGTTTATGATTTTTAATTTGTTTTGACGAGTATAATGTTGTATAAAGTTGTGTATCTAAATTTTCTATTCTTTTTTTGTTCGTTCCACGAATAATCAAATTCATCTTAATTTCAATTTAACATAGGAAGTAAATTTTTCTAGATAAATTTCCTTTAGTTTTTAAAAATTAATTTTCTTTGTTAAACTCCTAAAATTGAACAAAATTGTTTATTTAATATTTATTTTGAATTCCTAACATGTGCTAATCACCAACGGTTGGATATTGTTAGGAGTGCAACTATACAAGATTGGGTTCAACTGAATTCTCGTTTTTCGTGTGTATTGAACCAACTCGTTGTAGGTATTTCTCTTGATTATCTCAAGTTGAAGGATTCTTTGGCTGCGCTCTCCTTTATGGGTTTGAGTTGCCGCCGTTTTTTCCTCTCCAAACCTTGCTCATAATTTTTCTATGTACGAGATACTCGGGATATGATGATGATATATTTTACAATTTAATATAAATATAAATGTTAATCAAAAGATCGAGGTCATGACCTATTATACAGACTCAAACCTATATTCTTCGCAGAGAGTGAACCGTAATACGATGACATCAAAGCAGAACGGAGAAATAGAAAGGGAGAAAGACAGGGAAAGGCGGCGTCTGCAAGACAGACAAAGAAGAAAGAACATGAATGAAGAACAAAGGGAAAGACATCTTGCTAGACGCCGTAAAAATTATCGACTCAGGAGACTTAGAGCTCAAAATGCAGCCAATTCTTCACATGATACAAATACAAACACTCATGAGAATAACCTTAATAATGCAGGTGATCATGTTATAATTCCTGATGATCATGATCTTCCTACACTTGATCAAGTACCAACAAGCTCAAAGGAACAAGGTTAAATTTAATTTTATCGGATTAATTTTTCTTTAGGCTAAAAGTGTAGATGCAACATATATCTTCCTTGTACATGCTATATGGGTGAGTGAACCCGTTGTTAGGCAGTGACAATTCATCACATAATCACCCTATAAGTCCTCTCAAGTGGGCATCTACGGGGGCATACTTGGGCTTGGGCCACAAATCAATGGTTAATGAGCGTTGACTTGCATACACACTTGATTAGGTTCACTCTTTCCAAAATCATATGGTCTTAAAAGAATTACCCACCAAACATTATATACTAGTCCATAACCTGCCATTTCAGTAATGTAGATTTTTTCACACGTAAGTATTTCCAACACTCCCCCTCATATAATATGTGAACCACATCATATTCAAGAACTATTTTCTACTTGGATACCATGTTAAGTCGTAACAATTCGTCACATAATCACCTTATGGGCCCACATATGTGGATATATGAATGTGTGACCTTATTTTGATACCAAGAGACCAAAGATTCAACTAAAAGATTAAGGGGATTCTTATGTATACTATTTTTTATGTAACTCTATCAACCTGAAGTGGATTCATTAGCCTTAAAAAAATATATATTTTAGTCACATTTTCTTTGAAACTAGCAATTCAAAAACTTTTTTTTATTATTCTGATCAGAGGAAGGAATTGAAAATTTGCGGAAATACCCAAGAAGATTACGCCTAAATGATATAAAACATTTAGCAAGAAGTTTACATTGTGATGATCAGCAGCAAAATAGCAGAGTTGTAGCAAAGTGTAAGTTAGAATTTATTGTTCTTTTTTTCATCACCAATTCGTTGTGAATAAAGCCCCTTTACATGACATTTTAATAATTCAACTTTTATCCTTAATTTTTTTATCAGCATAACTTTTTATTTTTTAACAATTTAATCTTTGGTCTTAGTTTAATATAGGTTGATTTATTAAAAAAAAATCCAAATTAAGTTGAGATTATTCACAACAGATGGATAAAATGTTAGGCTATTAATATCAAGTTTTCCTTAATAAAAAGTATAAAAAAAGAGGGTGAGCGATGAATTTATAGCTATCAGCATAGTAAAACTTAATCACATCCCTTAATCATGAACTAAGAAAACAAGTTTTGTTTGTTATATGAGTTTATATACCTTGAATCTTATTTGATAATATTACTGTGTTTCCAGCAGGAAAAAGGTTAAGGTTAATTCATATAAAACGTCTGGCTAGAGCAATAAATACTACAGCCAAATAAGGTGGGTGGTTTTGAGTACGTAAAAGCTCTTCAATTGTAAATGTTACGGTGTAAAAAGGTGATAGCAATCGGGATTGCGGTAACAAAATGATGATGCGGTTATTGTCAATTGAATCAAAAGATATTCTTTTTTATACGGCCCAAAATATTGTATTTTTACACTTTTACAACGTACGAAATTTTGATATTTTGTTTTGAAAACATTTACAATGCGACCATTGCGATGTATTGAGGCCTTATTTTTACTGTAGGAAAATTATGTTATCTACTCCGAGGCGGATTGTTTTGTACTTTAAAAAAATTTTGGCTAGAAGAAATGAAAGAAATTCTAATTGTTTTTAAGACAGTTTTACTGTCAAGATTATGTTTATTTGTACTGATTTTGGCAGAATTTTGTCGATCTGATCTTCGGTTTTGTATTAAATTGTAATGGTGAATTATTCCTTGCTAATTGGATTTTGATGGTAGAGGATGTATATATACACCTTTCGTTCCTTAAAGAAATTCTTATTTGCTAGTTTGGAGTGTTCTATTTATTATTCCTATAAAAAATCTTTTTATTTATATTATAAATTTTGGGAAAAAACAACTTTGTTTATCCTTATTTAAATATTTTAATAATGTTTATAGTCTCTATATTATCTTTTACTAATTTTAATTTAATTTTTTTATATTTTTTTTGGTTCCCATATATTTGTTATGAACTTTATAAAAGATTTTTTTATTAATTGCACGAATTTCAATACTAATATATGAAAATACATTAATACTACTCATAGTTATTCCTTAAGTAAGATTTATTTATTGCATGAAAGTTGCCATGGAAGCCGAAATTCATTTCCACTCCACTACAATTTTATATTATGGGTTTGCAACATGTTCATTTTACAAATTAAAAGAGTCTTGTGTTGAGACTGTTTTTAATGAATTGACTCATGTATATTTTATCTGTTAGAATAATTATTTACATTTTTAATTAAATGATCTATTAGAAAGATGAATTAATTATATAAACTCGTTTTACAGTGAAATGGTCGCATCAAATTGTTTACATTTTTGTTCCATGGATTTGTTATATTTTTATTGTTGATCATACTCATATTCTTACTTTAAGATCTAGCCCACACATTTGACTCATTCTTTCAATTAATTCATACCGTTTTCACAAATTCTCAAATGTGATGATCGGTCAAAGCGTGGTTCACTTAAAATTTTAAAATAATCAATATTAGGAATTTAGGCTAATTATATGGGTTCGTCTCATAGTGAGAACATCTTATAAAAGACTTATTTTAATATTAAAATGATTGATAGAAAAATAAACTAATTATATAGCCCCATCTCATCATAAAATGATCTCATACAAGACTAGTTTTTTAGTTTGCATAAGAAATAATTATTGAAAAACCATGAACTAAAAAATATTAATATTTTTAGGGTGTTGCTAAACTTCGCCACCCTTTTCATTTTTTCGCCACCCCCCCTCCAAATGAAATTATGAATTTGCCCCTGATTTTTTAAAAATTACAATTTTGCCACTCATTTCAAATTTTTTATTTATAATAATAATAATAATAATAATAATAATAATAATAATAAAAACAACAATAATAAAATTAAATAATAATTATTATTATTCAAAAAAAAAAAAAAAAAAAATTGAGTCGCCCAAAATTGGGCGACTGAACCATGGTCGAGTCGCCCAGATCTGGGCGACTCGACCATAGTTCAGTCGCCCAATTTTGGGCGACTCAATTTTTTATTTATTTTTTTTTTCTTTTTTGGAAAATAATAATAATAATAATAATAATAATAATAATAATAATAATAATAATTTATAGATTAATGTGGTCTATTAGTTCAGTTGGTTAGAGCGTTGTACTAATAACGTGAAGATCATAGGTTCGAGACCTGCACAAGTCATTATTTAATAATTATTAATTTTTTATCATATTTATAATAAAAAATTAATAATTATTAAATAATGGCTTGTTCAGGTCTCGAACCTGTGACCTTCATGTTATTAGTACAACGTTCTAACCAACTGAGCTAATAGACCACATTAATCTATAAATTATTATTGTTAGTATTAATATTATTATTATTATTTTCCAAAAAGAAAAAAAAAAAAATTTGAGTCGCCCAAAATTGGGCGACTGGACCATGGTTCAGTCGCCCAAAATTGGGCAACTAGACCATGGTTCAGTCGCCCAATTTTGGGCGACTCCACCATGGTCCAGTCGCCCAAAATTGGGCGACTGAACCATGGTCTAGTTGCCCAATTTTGGGCGACTCAACTTTTTTTTTTTTGAATAATAATTATTATTATTTAATTTTATTATTGTTGTTTTTATTATTATTATTATTATTATTATTATTATTATTATTATTATTATTATTATTACTGCTGTTATTATTATTATTAATTTTATTTATTATTATTATTTAATTTTATTATTGTTGTTATTATTATTATTATTATTATTATTATTATAAATAAGAAATTTGTAAGGAGTGGCATTTTTGTAATTTTTTAAACTACAGGGGCAAATATGTAATTTTAGGGGGGAGGAGGTGGCGAAAAAATGAAAAGGGGTGGCGAACTTTAAGGATTGAGTTTTTTTATTGGTAAATGGCATACGTTTTAAAAAAACATGTCTATCACATCATAAAAATAAATTAACGAGAAAATTGAGATAAATATAAATTTCTTAATTTCCATAAGTTAGCACATTATTCTAATGCATGTAAAAATAAATTTTTAGTTTAACAATAAACCAGGAAGTTCATTACCTGATATAAATACACACGTTCATACTTCATTCAGCCTAAATCTACTTAAAAACTCATCAGTTCTTCCTTCTTTCACATACACTCTGACAAAAAAAAATAAAAGTTCCTTGGATTATTATCTAGCAATTATCTCCCATCAACAAAAACTTTTTCAAGGTGGGAATTGATAAATACTTAGAAAATAAAAAAATGTGAGAAAGCATATGAGTCACTTACACAGGCAAACTGGATCAGTTTAAATTACGGTATTATAATGAGACTGTCTCGTGTAAGTTTTGTGTAATTTATTTATTATTCTTGTAATTATTTTTGATTGATCCTAATCTTTTAGAATTAAGGTTTTGTCGTTATTTTTGTTGTTCTGATTTGATTTTTTATTAAGTTTTAAAATCGTTAAATTTAATTTTTATAATGGATTTTTTATATGGTAAATATACACAATCGGTCTTGTATGAGACCGTTTTATAATGAGACGACCTCAGAACAAAAAACTCATAAACTAAAATTTAATAAGATTTTCACTAATTCTTTATCGAGGCCGTATCACCGTGAGACGACCTCAATTGGGTCAGTCCAAATTCATTTAAAATAAAACTGCTTCTTATACAAGTGTAAATTCAGATTTTATTATTTTTTTAATGTTTTTTTTGGTAATAGATAGCTTGTATGGACCCGTCTCACAGTGAGATAGTCTCATATAAGACTTGCTATAAGATTTATACATTCTTTTAACTGTTTAACTTTTTGTTTCTATTTTATTATTTGATGGGTTAATACATTTGATTTAAAAAACAAATTTTATGAAGTTTTTTTTTGTCAAATAATTAGTTAAATCAAGTGAACTTTTCATATGTGGAGGTATTAATGCCTGCTATTATGTGAAGATCTTATCAAATAATTAGTTAAATTATGTGATCAAATTATTAGTTAAATTATATGAAAAATTTGGATAATGAAATAACTATTTGCACGCATATCATGTTTGTTTGAGGGAGGGTAAAACTTACATGTGATTCACTAAATGGCATTTGAATAATCTAACACAAATAATTTGCATAGGCAAATTTAATTCTTTTTATTAATATGTGACAGAAAATTATGTTCTGCCTAATTTTCACTAGCTCGGCCTCTTAATTCTTGATTATCTCTAGCTCGACTTATTCCATATCCAAGAATAGATAATTCTATTATATCAAGAATTATAAACATAAACTAAATAATATTATCAATATATCTTAATCAATTCGAGATATTACGCGATGTTATTGAGTGTCGTTAATGCCTGTGACAAAGATCATCTCATTAAGCTCGCTCTTTCGAGAGATAGAAAAAAAATCCCAAACAACTTATCTTACTTTCGTGTGATTACCGCATAAGTTTTTTTGACATTAAATAAGTTTAAGAATTAGGTATGATTTTTAATTGATCCATATAAAATCATGCTCAATTTATCACTTATTGAGCTCTTTCATGAGATGAAAAAAAGATCAAAAGCAAAATTCAAAAAAAATATTTAATGAGACCAAATAAAAAGACTAAACAAAAATAATGCATATCTTTAAAAAAAGAAAAAATAGGAAATTCGTTAAACATGATATAAATGTTTCATTAACTTAGCCTAAATCTATTAAATTAAAGCTTATTAATTCCAACTATTATAAAATTTAGTGCAATGAAATTATTAGTATAAAGATATATAATTATTATAATTTTAAGAAAATATTATAATATCGTTATCAAATTGAAATTTTCATTTATATATATTATAAATAATAATAATAATAATAATAATAATAATAATTTTATTATTATTATTAATTTAAATATAATTATACTATACTAAATTCGATGACAGATATAATATACTTTGAAGTTTTCATATTTTTATGCTATGTAATAGAATAAAATCAACTATAACTTATTTAATTTATTAAATATAGCAATTAACCATTTTGAATATTACATGTGGCAAATCTTTGTAAAGAAATCTTTTTAGTTAATTGTTAAACAATTGGATAATTCCATGTGGCAAATCTTTTTAAGAATATCACAATACTAATTTTAGCAAAATTCGAAAAATTAGAAGTATTTAATGGGTCCAAATCGAAAGCCCAAATAAAAAAATATATTTTTTTTGAAAAAAAAAATATAGGGTTAAAAATATATATTTTTAATTAATTTAATTAGGCTTAATTAGCCCAAATCTGTTTAAAGATATACCTATTATTTTTATTTAGAATAAATAAATATCCAAAAATTAAAAAAAAATAAAAAACAATTTAAATTTACACTATAAGAGGAAAGTTCGTTATTATTTAAACCTAATTAATAATAATCCAATGTTAAAATTTTTATATTTATAAAACAAAAACCTAGTACAAAAACTATATAAAGTTCATTAGTTCTTCCTTCTTATACATACACTCTCAAGTCTCAAAAAATAAATAAAAGTTCCTTAGATTATCAAGCTATTTACAAAGATGTTTCCAGAAGTAATCCCCCATCAACAACAACTTCTTAAGACTCAAATTATGATGGAGAATTTAAACTTGTACAACAATAATCATGAAGGTTTTTTTTATTTTTCCTTTTTTTATTTATTGTTCTAGTAATATTTCGGATCGACCCCAATCTCTTAGGATTAAGCTAGGTTTTGTTGTTATTGCTGTTATTCCAATTTGATTCTTCATTAAGTTTATAAGTTATTAGATTTTATTCTTGAGTTCTTTAATGGAAAGTTTGAGTTTAAGCTATCTGGAAATTTGTTTAGAATTAATTAAACCCATTTGAGTGTTTTTTTATTAAATTTCAACTGGAATTTTAAGGGAAAATAAAATTAAATTTTCCGGATTTTTTTAGGATTGCTATAATTTTTCCGATTAATTAGAAACACACTTATTCTTAGCACATCACAATAAAATCAACATCATTGATAATATTTTTAATTACATTCATTTACGGTTCAACTTTTTATTTCTTTTTTATTATTTGATGGGTTTGCTTGTTTACAAATTACAAGAATTCAACAATTAATATATTTGGTTTAAAAAAAAACAAATATTTATGAAGTATTTTGTCAAATAATTAGTTAAATTAAGTGAACTTTTTATATGTGGAGGTATCAATGATGCAATGTATGCTATTATGTAAACATTTTTTGTCAAATAATTAATTAAATTATGTGATCTAATTATTTGTTAAATTATGTGAATAATTTGAATAATGAAATAACAATTTGCATGCACAACATGTTTGTTTGTATGAGGAAAAGGTTGTGTTGTGTAACACCCTGCCTAAGCGAGGGTGGAACCTTACTTGTGAGCCACTAAATGGCATGCACAAATTTAATTTTTTTTATGATCTTTTATTGATTTGTGACGGGAAAAAGTATATTCTTCCTAATAAGCAGATCAAACATAATCAACGTCCCAGTCATATATCACATGCTTGGCCTATTCCATATCCTGGAACAAATCAGGACAGTATTTGGAATAACTCTCCTTGACCAATTGCTATAAATATAAACCAAATTATATATGAGTGTATCTTAATTGATCCTTATAAAATCATTCTCAATTCAAGATATTACTCAAATGTTTTTGACTGTTCTTAATGCATGTGACAAAGATCAACTCACTGAGCTCCTTCCAAAGATGGAAAAAAATCCAACGCAACTTATCCTAGCTTCTCATGATCACCACGCTTAAGTTATTTATACACTATCCTATTGATTTTGCTAAATTTATACGGGTTACTCAATCCACCTCAATTGAGGCGGGTATGAGGTATTACCAGCTCCATACCCACTCACCTAACTCAATGACCACCCGCTCCGCCCCATAGTCGCCTACCATGTATATACTATGTATTAATTGTTAGAATATATATTAACATATTCTTGAATCTTAAATAGGGATAGAAACGGGTCGGATCTAGACCGGACCCAGACCCGGACCCGAATCTTGGTTTGCAAACCCGGACCCGAATCTTGGTTTGCAAGACCCATATTCAGATCCATAAATACTGCGGATCCAGTATCGGATCCTAGTCCAAAACGGGTCTGACTTGTTTGTTTTTGTATTTTTTTGATCGTGTTGAGATTGCTATAAAGCTATATTCATAGACTAATGATAATAATATATATAATTCCATAATCGATCACCCAAAAAAACATTATACAACTTAAAATTGTCTTGAAAATATCCAACGAACACATTAAAGTTGGATATTAGGAGTAGTGTAATGGGGCACTGGGGCACTGGGGTATTAGGAGTAGTGTACAGTGAGTGAGTGCAATTTTTTGATCGTGCGGTACTGGGGTATTAGGAGTAGTGTAGAATGAGTGAGTGTGCGACTTATTAGTTAGTCAGTGGGGAATGGGGACTAGCATATTCGCATTCAAATTATAATTATGTCGGGTATTTTTCTGAGATCCGGATTTGGATCCGTGAAATTTTGTCGGATCCGACGGGTCTATTTTTAAGGATCCAGATCCGTAAAAACGGATACAGATACAGATCTACGGATTGGTTCCTTGACATGGTAGCAGAAGCCAACGTGACAAGAGATCACGGGTTTGAATCTTAATCACCCCTCATTTAAAGTGTAATATTTAGTGTCTTTACCCATCCACACTTCTAGCCCAATGGGCTCTTATGTGAGGAGACGTGTTAGAGTATATAACATATCCTAGGGCCTCGACCATCAACATAAACTTTTTGGTTAAGGCCCCAAGATATATTATATACTCTAAAACTAATTTATATCAATTTTGTATATTTTTATTAAAAACTTGATAAAAAAATAGGTATAGGTAGTAGGTATGGGTATAGGAGAGGGAATACTGAATATACCGCCCATTTTGCCACCCCTGTTATGAGTAACTTATTTAAGTGACTAATCGGTTTCTTGCTAACAGTGCTCAGATAATTAAGAAGCTAATTCATGTCGCGAGGAAGTTACAAACCATTGGTTGGTTTCCTATTGTTTTTGCTGCTGCAGTTGTGGAGTTAATGAATCACAAAGTTGCAAGGGATGTCGTTCAGACATGTTTTTTGAAATTAGATAAGTTTAAGAATCAGGTATGATCATGTTACAAAATTTTTCCTTAGCATAATAATTATTCATATTACCAGTACAGCATAATAATCAGAAATGTTTTTCGATTTCAGCCTCTGTATGAAGGAGTGGTGAGCAATTGTTAGGCAATAGCCACCGATGTACATGGATGCATCGCGTTTGATCATTGCTTTGATTATATGGATTCCTGCCCAAAACTATTATCTTCTGGCTATGGCGAGGATACTATCACTAGACATTCCCTAGAGAGCGTCTCCTCAACAATATTGTTGTCCATGCTGCACTATTGGCACAAGATCCTTATGGGTATATTTCCTTCGATTTAGATTCTTTTCCATTAGATTATTTCAATGCTAAGTAGAAGGTGTATTATAATCGAAAGCAAAAGAACATTAAATCGTAAGGCTGTTAAATTTTGTGCAGGAACTTTGTTTTGCAGCATGTAGTACCAAGGTGTGCTCAACGTCATCTTGATAAAATTTCAAAATGGATCGAGCATTTGTACGAGATATTGAGTACGACAAAGAGTGGTAGCTATCTGGTTGAGAAACTTCTCGATACTTCCTTTAGGTCGTATACTCGTATGTAGCGAATTACCTTCTACAAAGGGATCGCCTTTGGGTAATTGCACTTGATGAATATGGAAATTATGTCATTCAAAAACTAATCCAAGTAACCAAGGTAATAATATACTTCTTCGGTCTTTCTCAACTTCTTTTTAAATATCGCAAGTTTTAATATTTATCTTTCTTAGCGATTCATCGTTTTGTTTAGGTACACAATACTGATTTGTACCAAAATTTGTGTAAGAAACTGTCTAAAGACATGTTTGCTCTTGAGCATAGTATATTCGGGAAAAATGTAGCCAAGTTGATAAGAGAAATATATAGAGAGCAGACTTTTCCAAGCGAATTTGTTCGCAGACAAAGAAACACGGCAAGAAAGAAGTCACACGAGCAACACTTTTGTTTTTAATGTAGCTCGAGGCCGTAAGTTTTAATTGTTGTTACAGATAACAACATTTCTCCTATCAAGATGTCACTATTTATACCAACTAATAAAAACCAGAAGAAGTATGTTTTATTAGATTGTGAACTTAGAATAGATAGTTTTGATTGTATGCCAATTTATTATGTATAATTTTGTTTGTTTATTTTTTGTTTTTGTTGAAATAAAAGATTGTAGGAAAAACTTTAGTATTTTCCGTGATTCCATCTCAATAAAAATTGCTATATTTTCTGTAGAGTATATACGTTTGTTATGCTTAGAGTGTGTACGAGGACATAAATCAAGTTTCCTTTCGATGTTTTCATTCTTCCCATCGATTCTCGTCTTTATGACTTTGTTCTCTCTATTTATACAAATTGCATAACTCCAACTCGTTAATTAATACAATTTGACTTCAAATCTAGATCATTTCTTAGTCGAATATACAACTTCCTTTATTAGTTGGGGGCACATATTCTTTATGTTGTGTTTTGAAATAAGTATTTCATTTTAAATTATGGATTTCAATTATGAAATCATAAATGAAGAATTTGAGAATGACAAGGTTTGGGTAGTCATTCTCAAATTCTCAACTTTAATTACTTTATAAATGATGGTGGAATTTGATCCAAATCCAAAGTTGAAAATTTTTAATTTGTCAAAAAATAAATTTGAGTCAATTCCAAATTTCTAAATAAAATCATGGTTCCCAAACATGACATTAAGGAATTTCTTCTAAAGTTTCTCTAAGTGATAATTTTCGGTAATCAATTAAAAAATAGATTAAAATTGTAACGAGTTGAAACCAAAATGACCCTTTTTGTTCTTAAAATTAGAAGAATTGAATTCATTTCAATTCATTGCATCATGCCATCCATGAATCATTGTATTTTATCATTAAAAAATAGAATTTATGAATTTTTATGTCAAATTTAAATTATGATTTTTCATCAATTTATATAAAAACATATATTCATGTGGGTTTTTGATTAATTCGTCTCAATATATATTTTTTAATATTAATTTTTATAATTTTTAAAACTCATAATTAAAATTATTAGACTTCGAAATTTGCAATGGAATGTGCTCAAAAAGTGAATGGCAAATAAAATAATTGGTACTCCCTCTGTTCTTTTTTTATCTTTCACATTACTATAACGGGTAGTTTCAAAAGTTCTTCCACTTTAGAATACTTTCTATTTTTAGAAAGTTTTTATCTTACTTTTACCCCTTAAAACCCCCCATTTTCTTTTAATGTACCTTTTTCTTTTATTTATAATTATTGTTTCTCTCATACTTTCAATACAATCATTACTTCACACTACTATTTAATTAAAATAATACCCACTACAACCTCATACTTCCAATAAAATCATTACTTTACACTACTATTTAATTAAAATAATACCCATTACAACTCAAAGATTTTATCTTCCTTAATATGTGTGAAAAACTCAGAGTGAAGATCGAAAAAAAACGGAAGGAGTAACATAAATAATAATATAAAGCTAATAAAGCTAATAATAATAATAATAATAATAATAATAAAAGGGTCGGAAAAGAAGTTTAGGAGCCGCGTTCCCCTTCTCTCTCTAGGCGACCACCACTGCGTGCAATCCTTCACTGGAATTGCACAGCCATGGCCGGCAGGAGTAGAGGACGACCACCCAAGAAGAAGGCGGAGCAACGTGCTAAGCATCCTAGTACAAGTGACCACTCTGATTTATCAGAATCTGATGACTCGAGTAAATTAGAGCGTGGAAACGAAACCCTAACCTACTCGACAACCCAGAAATCGAATCCGTCAATACAAAACGTCCCAGGAAACACCCTATCTGGTTAGATAGAGGTTGTCCAAAGGAATTCAACAAAGAACAAAGAGGTGAGGAGGAATGATATGCTTGAACAGCCGACAACTGCTGCTATTCATGGAGGCCAACCAAAATCAGGTAACGTCCCAATAAAAATCTCAAAAGAGGATTTTTTTAATGAAATTAAGTATTGGGAATCAGCTGTGATATGCTATGTGATTGGGGCTAATCCCCCCCTTCAAGTAATTGAAGGATTTGTCAAAAGGATTTGGAAAAATATGTCCATAGACAAGGTGGGTCTACTAGCTAAAGGAGTCTTCATTGTTCGTATGTCCTCAAATTCAGACAGGGATTTGGCTTATGAAACGAGTGGAATTCTGTTTGACAGAAAACCCTTTGTGGTAAAGCCTCGGACACCTAAGACCTCAACTAGTAAGACAAACCTAACATCAATGCCAATATAGGTAAAACTTCCATCCTTAGAGCTTCAATACTGGAGTGTTTCAACATTGAAGAAAATTGCAAGCTCGTTACGTACCATTCTGCAAGTTGATAACGCAACATCTAAACATGAACGTTTGATGTATGCTAGGGTCTTAATTGAGATGAATGTCTATGGTGAATTTCCAGATGAAATCTACTTCATTAATGAACATGATGAGTTGGTAGCCCAAAAAGTTGTTTATGATTGGAAACCCATCGTATATGGGAAGTGCAAGGAGTTCGGTCACTTGGAAGGAAATGTAGGGCGAGTGAACATCGGAAAAGAACCAACAAACCTACTCCCAAACCTTCAATAGACGGAGTGGGTACAAGTGAGGAAAGCGGGGCAGTGAGGCCTTTGGTGACAGACCATGCGAAGGAAGCTGTTCCCAAACCCCCAAGTCCTATTGGTCAGACACCTGTTCAACATCCCCATACCCGTACCAAGTCCCCAACCCCATTGCCTTCAACTCCAGGTACTACAACCGAGATATTCTCGACAAATGCAGCTGGGGAAATGGTTGTAACCACCATTGAGGTGACCAAAGATCCAAGAATGAGGGGTGATTCCTCAACATCAAAAGGGTAGATTATTTCTTCCTATAAAGCCTATTTTGAAATGGATGCTACTGGTGGATGTCATTGATTGTTGAAATTAGAAGCAGACTTGTACTAATGTAATAGCTAGGTATTGCATTGTATTGAGCGATTTGATGTTTTTTGTAATAGACTCGTATAGGCTAGAATCTAAACTGTATAGGCTATATGATAGCTTACTATTTCTTCTAGTAGATGAGGGAGGGGTTGTTCTAGCCATTAGGAACTTGGTAGAGTTGCGACGCCTAAGCTTTTTATGGAACCTAGGAGGTAAAGCTTGGGCTTTTTCTCACATTTTATAAAATTTATTTTACCAAAAAATAATAATAATAATAATAATAAAAGGCTCGATTGGCTAATTATAACAAGCTTAACCGTTGATATGGTGGGTGTTGTACGGCAATCAAGACATGCAGGCTGTAGCCAACATAATTTGTCCAAAATAATAATAATAATAATAATAATTTGTGACAACAAAAAAAGTTGAACATGCTCTTACCGGTAAGTTGTGAGCATCATAGATTATAAGTTTTGTATAATATAACATACAGCATCTACATCAATAAGCTTTCATAGCTCAGTTGGTTAGAGCACCCGTTTAGTAAGCGGGAGGTCTTGAGTTCAACTCTCAATGAAAGCAATTTTTTTATAAAAAAAATCATCCTCGTCCAATCTATATTTTTAACAAAAAAAAAAACAGTAGTATAATATTTGTTTCGAATTACATATTTATAGCAAATACATAGTATCAAATATAAATCTATTTGGTTAATTTATAAAAAGTAAATAGTAAAAATTAAATAAAATTAATAATATTTCATTCATGCAATTAAACTAGTTTTGCACTATCCTCCCTTGCATATCCATTCTCTAAAATTTAATTACAAAGATAAAAAAACATCTATATTTTATATTGTATTATTTTATATTCTATTATTCAGCTAGCAAGTCTTGCATGAGACCGTTTTACCATAAGACGAACTCATACAAATAGCCCATTAGTAAAAAAAACACAAAAAAACAATGAAAATTGAATTACAATTATATAAAAAGCAGATATTTTTTCAAAATAATTTGGATTGACCCAATTAAAATCGCCTCATGAGACAGTCTCAATAAAAAATTAGTGTTGTTCAGCATATTCAAAAATATAAATCATCAATCACATGCATTAATAATTTGCAACATATAGTTCGGTATTTCAAAATTTAACTACAAACAAACAAGAGAATGTATATAATGCATATAGATACCAAAATTGATCGTCATAAATTGACAAGAAAAAAGGCTAATGCTTAACAAAAATTTGCAATTGCAACTCGCTGACAGAACTAATTCTGCGATATTGCAATTAATATAACCACATTTTACCTTCCTATAAATAGTAAGAAAATTTCACTACTCTCATGATTTTGTTGTGCCTAGAATGACTGACGGTCCACGAAATTTCTAAACACATACATTAATGATTAAATCATCAAAATTGCTAAATAAACATCTCTAATTTACGGGACCTAATCGGCTCTGGAGGTCGAAAATCCTCTAACCGCAGATTGGAGCTAGCTCGAATCTCATTCAGTACAGATTCTCCTTGCTCAGATTTAATCATTTCTAGCACACTGCCGATAATGTCACCTGCCAACCCCGCTTCTAGAAGACTACCATCAACCCCGCCATCATGTACTAACCGACCAACATCTTTCAAGGTTATTACATTTTCAATCACTGTTCGGGCAAATATCTGGCCGAGGAATTCTGGTGCTTTTGGGGCATCAGTAACAGTCTCTTCCAACTCAGTCAATACTGATTTAAACCTGTGAAACAAAGTAAAAACAAAAAGATGAGTTAAACTCATTTAATATGTCAAATTGGTAAGAGCTGGATGGATATCATCATCATCAACATCAACCCAATATCCCGCCCGAAAATAGGGTTTAGGTGAGAGAAGGTGGCAGACAATTCATACCCGTACTCCCTTAAGAGGGAATGTCAGAGGAAAACTGTCAATTTAACCCCCAAAAGGTGACAAGAGCTGGATGGATAGATGTTGACAAATGCACAAATATTTTCTTACCCTTCAACAAGCTGAGCAGGGGTAAATATGCCTTCCCGAGCTCTCGTGAGATCAACAAGTAGCTTAGAAAGCATATCCCGCTCCAAGTCTTTCCTCTCAAAAGAGTCGGTTACCCAAATAGATATGACAGTAGGATAAAATCTTGGCGCATTTAAGTCTCTGATGCATTGTGCAACTTCTTTCTGATCTTTGGCACTGAAAGCAAAGGTCACCATTATTGACAAAGCTATGAAGCCAACTTAACAATCAATGGTATAAACAGTGAAAACAATATCACCGGAGTATCATTAGGAGTTAGGACCATAATCAAGTTTTACAAGTATGTATAATTTTGAAAGCATGAAGCCCAAAAGCAAAAAATCGTGAAACAAGATGGTCAATTACATTACAGCAGTCCCATATTCTAGGGTCTAATTGTCATCGGATATAACATATACATCAAGTCACAATTTCGCAACCTAAAGCCTCTTGAATTCCCGATCCCAACTGACCACACAAGTTCAATGTAAGCAAGGGCAATCAACATAACAAAGTATAACAACTTATGATTTATTTATTTAAAAAACCTACAGCAACAAGAAATTCTGAAGCATGGATGGAGTTAGACGTACAAAATAGTCGATTGGAAAAGGTTTAGTCATTTTAGGTTGGGTCATTCATAGAGGTCATCTCCACATCAAGCCAGCTCGGTCCATCAAGCTTAAAGTTGACCCAAGGAGATAGAATGTAGTCCCATTTACTGATAATACATATGTAGCAAAACGAGTAATAATCTCAAATAACAAAGAGTAGCAAATTCACAAGAATGGAAGAACTAGTGAAGTCACATAGCGCAAAAACAAGGTTGGATTAAAACATATTGTCCGAATTGTAGAGGTTTTCAAATGTACCGAACTGAACCTATGCAGCACGCACATTGCAAAGGTTGTAAAAGAATCACAATTTAAGAAGGTTTAAAGTATATTTCTTAATTATGTCTGATATTTGGCGATACAACAAGTTAACAACCCCATCACCTTGTTACCGCATCAAGGTCAAAGTCCTTTTACACAAAAAACTAGTTGAGATAAAGATATATGATCCGACACCAAACTTTAACACATTCCTTCAAAGTGTAACAAGTTTTTCAGCTCAAGTCAAAACTTGACCAATGTGAAAACTCAAGCACAAGCAAAGCTAACTTGACTACATTGAATATACATATATTCAGCTTGGCCTACCCACTTCCTCCATGATCCAAAACATAACGCCTTGTCAAATATTTCTCCAAAAAAATGGTCAGGGCATCTTTGGCATTGACCGGGACTTCCAGGTCCCTTAAGCAGTCATAAAGTCAATACATACACTTCACCAATACAAGTCATAAAAATCTATTAAACAAACAGCAGCAAAAGGAAATAATATAGTGCAGACAAGTTCTTACCTGTAGTACTCTCTTATAGCTGCAACAGACTTATTCCGTAAGCTCTCCTCAGGCAATTCACCTTCCGAAGCAATAATTTGATCTGGAGCAGCCCGCGGCACAGGTGGAGTTATTGGCCTTGCCAAGTCTGAATTTCGATCAGGGTATCTGGCCTCCCTATTTGCATTCCTAGCAAAGTGATCTTCCCTGGCGCTATACACACCATGCGCTGGCACATTATTGTAACCATTGTAACCACCTGGCGTCCTGCTAGAATCAACATAGGATGGAGCATGGTCCAATAAAGGCGAACTTGACGACGGCGATGGCTGCGCTCTATATACTGTCCCCCTAGCAAGCCCCCCTTGGGGTCCCAAAAATATTGCTTCATCACCTGACTGCCTTGGGGGCAATGGCATGGAAAGGGTACGAGTTCCAAAGATGCTTTTCTCATCTATCCGCCCATCCTGTCCCCCAAACCCATGAACCTGTGAGGGCATACCTCTGAAACCACCACCCTGCCCAATCAGAGAAGTTAGCATAGTTCCCCGAAGAGCAAACTCCACAGGTTTGCCCCTTCTCATTGCAGAATTCATGCTGGGACCACGACTCAAACGACTTACTTGTCCTTGCCTTTCTTGGGCAGCATCACGATGCACTTCCTCTATCTTCTTAGGACCTTCAACTTTCCTTCTCTGTTGCCATTTATTCTTCCTTAAATCAATAGCGTCCTTCAACATGAACCTCAATCTAGAAGACAGCTTCATGTTGTTGGACAACTGACCCATGATGTCAAAATAGGCATCCATATGCTCTTTGGCTTTGGGATGATCAATCATCTCACCAATTGTGCTCATTAATTTGCATAATGCCTCGATATTCTCCTCATCTGGATTTTGATTTGGACCTAGCAGCTTCTTTATACACTCGTGCATTATTCTTTCAGTCAACATCTTCTTTTTGAACAACTCGCCAATTAATCTTATATTTCCCAACATACGTCTCCTAGCTTTGAGTCTCATCTCTTCTCTTACCTCATCGAATTGCTTAGTCTCATCTTCACCTTCATTATCAGCCTTATTCGCTTGTTCTTCTCTTTCTTCCCTCTCAAATTCTTCTTGACACTTGTTCAGCAACAATCGCCTGAAGGTGATCTTCTCGTTGTCAACACTTAATTCTGGCAACCCAGATGCAAGACACTGGCAGAAATTCGCATACATTTCACAAAATGTTGGCTCCATTAAAGCCTTGTCAAAGATCTGAGAGATTACTCCAGTCAGAGTCACAGCATTGTCAATATTGACTTCTTTAACTTGCTCAAACAACTTCTCAAAGTTCTGTGGAGTCAGCTTATTCAGTATACCCTTCAACTTCCTCTGTTTCGCTTCTTCTTCATCAGATATTTTACCAATCTCGTACTTGTTCTCAGCTCTGTGCATCACTTGGGAAGGACCCTGTGGAGCAGAAATTAAACCTCTATTAAAATTTGTAGCTCTCTGCCAACGATCAGCATCAGAGTTATTTCTTTGCAATCCCTGATAACCCGTGGAATGCATCGGACCAGACAGAATCCCTCCAGCTTGTGGAACTGGACCATGCATCCGTGGGCTCTTGAGCACCCCATAATTAGGCCCTGGACCAGCACGAAAACCCATGATATTGCTTGCATAAGCAAGATCTATCCCAGAATCCCTAACCGGACCTGGCTGTTTATTCCACCTGTCAGCATCCATCATCCCACTCCCTCGCCGATCAATTCGGGCGGCTCCTGTTGGCCTATCTATGATTCTTCCAGAGCTACGAGAAACATTAACTTTTTCAGACATTAATACATCAGCTATATCAGAAGTAATTTCAAACCCTTCTGGGAGATCAGTACATTGTACTAAAAATGTAAGGAGGAAATCTCTAGAATACATTTTGATTGCAACCCCATCTTCATCATGAACTGAGCCTCCACTATAACCCATAACTGAGGACTCCAATTTTGGAGTAGGAATTTCAGCAGCATCTTCCCAATCATCAAGCTCAGCTTTACTCTGCTCATTTGTGTCCCTACCAGTACTCTCTTCCGATTTAATATCACCAGATGCCTCTTTTGTGTTAGCTACACAGTTGCTTTCTGTGGCAACACCAATTTCTTTCTTTTCCTCAGGTCCCTTATAAGCCATGTAAAGATCAGCAGTTATCCCCTGAGCATCTGCCTTCTGAAGCAATTCCTTCCGCTTCTTCTTGCCTCGATTCAACTTATTTGATTCCATAGAAGTTTTACTGGAGCCTGACAAAGTACCTGATGAAGAACTTGGCCTTGGGATATCCACGACTTCACCTTCATTCCGTAAACGTGGATCAGTAATATTTGCAAAAACAGAGGTAGCCTCATAGGCTGACATACCAGATTTTGAAACATTGTTACCTTTGGAACTGATGACATCTGTTGCCCCAGACAACGTACTGAAATCTGAGATGCTACAACCATCAGAAATAGCAGATGAATCATCAAGAAGCAAAGAGCTTTCTGTGTTCATTTTATCAGCTTCAATACAAAAATCTCTAAATTCAGCCCCTCTCTTTGAAGCATCAGGTAAACCTTTCACATGACCAACTTTTTTCAATTGGAGATCCTGATCGCTCTCATTGGCAGTGTTGAAAGCAGTTGTAGAATTATCTGAAGGAGGCTCTCTCGGTTCATTTTCCTCTCTTACATTGGCATCCGTAGACTCATTGGTGGTTTTCTCAAGCAAAGGAAGATCATTTTGTTTTGCATTCAGCTCTTTAACTGCTTTATCCGCACCATTATCGGTTTTGGAATTTTCAGATGAATTAGATGTGCTTTCAGCACCAATATTAACACCATCAACACCACTAAATACTGCAGAAGCAATTAGAGGGGATGTTTGGACAGCTTCTGATGTAACGACCTTAGAGACTGATAATATAGAGCTTTTAGTGTCTGTGGATTCATTGACCATAGCCTTTGAAGAACCAGCAAGGTCCTGAGACACTCCGGAATCACATTGCTCCCCAACAACCTGTAGATAAAATGCAAATTAATGCCAATCAAACAAATCCAGATATATATTAATCCAAAAATACTCAATGTCAATGCACAAGAGAGGTATAACCTGGAGTGGTGGTTCAGCATGTCCTTTTTTGCCCAATTGCTTGTCAACATCCCTGACGGACACAGACTTAGTTACAGTTTCCTTCTTTGCAATATTCACTTGCATAATAGCTGATGACTCTCTGGGAATCAAGCCAGGAACAGCAGGTGCTACTGGACTTGAATTCTGTGATGGAATGGAAGCAGCATTGAACTTTATGACCTCCCCAGCAGCTGTTTTCACAATCACAGGGTCTGAAGAAGATTGAGATGAAGGAACCACTGTCTGAGCATCTCTAACATGATCCAAATTGGAAGAGTCAGCAGTGCCATGCAATGAAGCCCCAACTCTGGGAACGGAATAGGTATTAGACACAGATGGGTTCATAAATGGCATAGTAGGGGGTGTCTGACTTACGGAATAGTTAAACCTGGGCGCCTGAGGGCTAGCATTTAACTGTGCACTTGTCAAAGTATGCGAAGATTGGGCAGGAAAAAATGGAAGACCAGTTGGATAAGAGTTAGAATAGTAGCCCATGGGATGTACTCCAGTGTAAGCAGATACTGGTTGGGACTGTGAGGGCCCATTTTGATGCCCTCGTGATGCAGTTAATCCACCATCTCTACTATCTAGTCTTAATTCCTCATGTGTTTCCGGATGAGTTATCTTCACTGTCTTACGTGCACTGTCATATTTTCCAGCCTTCTGTTGATTATACTGAGTAGATATATTTATTCCAACATTCCCTGATTGATGTGGATGCTGTGGTGTAAGCTGAGAGTGGAAAGCCGGATTCTGACCGTGATGCATAATTCCCTGAGTTTGCATAAGCGGATGTTGGACAGCAGACACAAAAACCGGTTGAGGAACTTGGGAAGGATTTCCCATCTGTATTGGCCTTTGAAGCGAAGCAGGAGTCATGCCTTGAGACTGAATTTGACGATTAGGTCCACCAAACTGCAAGGAAACATTTTGCTGATGGGAGGGTAACGGAACAGATAGTCCCGGTGTGGGAAGGGTAGAAGGTTTATGTGCTCGTGTTGGAGATACAAATGTCACTTGCACATTTTTTTTGGACTTAATATAAGTCTCCTGCGCAATAGGATGCTCGGTAACAGAAACATCCTTTCTTGGCAAATCCTGCTTGGGAGCAGATGGTAATGGAATTTCCGGAGCAGGCCTCGAAGCATCACGTCGAGCCTGCAACTGAAGTCGGAAACCAACACTAAACAACAATTCAGGCATGTAACAAATTAACAATAAGCAACTAGACATTTGAACTTTGTAACCACAAAACTTCTGGACAAGATGGAACCTTTATCAATCAAATGTTCAAGCAAAGCTTTGTGAGAAAAAACTTGGATCCTGAATAAATATCCGCTGTTTAGCATTTCCCACGTGGATCACCTGACTTCCTAATCACAGCCTCTCATTTCCCTCCATCCCCAACCCCATGCACAACAAAAAGAAAAAACAAAGTGCTCTGATGATTCAAATAAAACAAAATTAACGAAGGGCACAACATTCAACCCAACCAACATAAGTTGATCGGTATCCCCATTTGATTGTCAAATTGATGATTCAAATCAAAATATAATAAGAACCATTGATGACCATCATGATGGTCATCCGAATGGATGGTTCAACATGATTACACAAGCACAACGAAGACAAGTGACGACATACCTGATTACGCTTTTGCTCATCCAAATTAGGTGGAGCTGAGCTCGTACGAGCAGGTACCTGAAAAGGGAACATTAAACACATTAGAGAAGGGCATGCAGAGAAGACGCAATCTATGCAACCCATGACAAGCAAGAGGCAGGAGAGAACAAACCTGCATGCCAGTCATTAAACTTGGACTTACGGATCCAAATTGCAGAGGAAAATCCTTAGATCCATCACCTAAAGGTTGGAATGTATTTAGAAGAGTCATTATCTCGAGTATAAACGCACTAGATTTATATCATTCACCAAGCCAATAAATAAATTCACGCATAAAATCATTGCTAAGAAACAAGGGTATACCCTTTGATGGGGTAGAGGGCATTGCAGAATCTGAACTCATGGAGGAAGACTGCAAAGAAGGGGCCTTTAGAACTGGCTGGCTGGGTTTTTGAGATGATGTATCAGCTGACTTGGGGATGATAGATGGAGTTGGAGCATTCGAAACTGCTGAAGCATCAAGAGAAACACAATCATTTTCGTAAACCATGTAAATTCAAAAGTTCACATCAAAAAAGTAGTAAGCAAGCAAGCAGAGGGCCTTTCAAAGAGCAATTTCTTATTTACAAAAAGAGAAAAGCAAGAAAAACTCTACACTACCCCCCACAACTCCATTTCATTGCGGGAATTGCATAACATACTAGGAGACTAAGTGCTGCTGTTAATGTTCTGGTCAACAACCATATATACCTTTTATGGGAGAGTGGGGTAGAATATGGAAGAGTAACAGATCAAAGAAAAGGATAAATCAAAAAATTGAAGCAAAATGATTTCGTCTCACAAAAAAATGAACCCACCACGTAATGTTGATTTCTCCGCAGATTGAAAACCAGTAGCAGCATTAAAATTTGAAGTATTGGTTGGTCCTGCATTTCCTCCAGGCTGACCACTTTGAGGATTAACAACCTTCTTATAACTAATCATACAGTTTTCATATAAACGTAAGTAGAGAGTCAGTACCAAGATAACGTTCAGCAACATAAAAATTCTCAAAACTAGACAGAAAGGTAGTAAAACCAAAAAATTACAAAACTAGTATTACTAACAATAATTTTAAAAAAAGCATATCATCACTCAAAAAGGTAGTAAAACGAAAAAATTCAAGCAAACAATTAGATCATTCCCAAACACATTAAAATTTGGGAGTGGAATCATCTTCTAGCCTAGTTCTCAATTACTAATAGTAGTTCCTCTCATTTTTTAAACATCAATAGTTAAATAGCACGCCCTGAAAAATAATACAAACCCTTAAACCACTAAATAAAAAGAAACCTAATTAATAAAAATGACAATTTACCTTCGATTAGAAGAAACATAAGGGTCGGTGGCAGTGGATGTGGCGCCAGCACCACCTCGCCCACGACCACCAAAAAAAGGTCTTTGCTGACCACCAGAGCCAGAGCCAGAACCAGATCGTCCACAACCTGGTTTTCTAAACTGTAACTCGTTCTTATCAAACCTTGACTGATTGAGGGACATATAGACCCTCAAAAACCTTCACCACTATAAAATAAAAAATCGTCTTCTTCTCGGTATAAAATCTGGAATAAGATCACCAAATCACAACTCAATCAAGAATAAAATTAAGCATTAAAATCAACTGTAAAACTGAATTAACAAAGAATCAGGAAAAATTACATGAAATCAATCGATTAAAGAATACAAAAATATTGAAATGCAAATTAGGGTTAGCAGAAGAATATTACAATGTAGTTGGGAAATGGGAAGTAAACATGCATGTGAGTGATGAAGCTAAGAGAAGTAAATTAGTTTTAATTAGGGAGAAAAACCATTAAAAAATACTGCGAAAATCAGACGGAAAAGGGGAGGAGAAGGAAAAGAATACCTAAGGCTGAGAGTCAAGTGTACGCAAATAAAGTGTTTTCTTTGAATAAAAAAGAGTGCTTCTTAATTTACCGTTATTACTAGTCCATTCGTTTTCTTTTATTTGTCCATTTTATTTTTATCACACTTTTTAAAATAAACTTTGACCCTTAATATCCTTAAGTATGTATTATTAAAAAATGTAAAATTATTTATTAAGAAACTTTGCATCACGGTGAATCTAACAAGATCCTACATATATATATTTTTATCTTCATTATACAATTTAAAATTCAAATTTAAATTTCTTTCTCCTAAAATAAAAAAACATAAAATGGACAAACAAAAATGAAGGGAGTATAAAATATTCGTATATGCGCGGAGTTTTAAAAATTAAAATATATGAAAAATTATGATTTTAAGAATACAAATGTAAGTATAAATAATCAAATTTATTTTTCTTTATTAAAATATGATAATTTTTTTAAAAATAAAATGATATTTAGAGGATAGAGGAATTGATGTAAATAACAATATAAGTATAAATAACAATTTATTTTAAATAAGCAATGAATATTTTTTAATAATAATAACATGTCAAAGGATTTAAAACACCTCTTTGTATATACAATTTAGTGCGATCACAAATTTCACGATTCTTTTTTTTTTTTTTTTGAGATTAGAAATTTCATCATTCTTATGACATATTAATTATCTTCAACAATTGTAAAAATTACTCAAGTATTTTTAGTCCATAATAAAACTTATTTTTAAGGAAAAAGTACCAAAAATAATCCAATTTTTTTCATGATTTTCCTATAATAATCTCAACTAATGATTAGCCATGAATAAATCCAACTTTGGAGAGTATTTTCCTAGAGTAGATCCCATAATCGGATGACTTGTTATAGCAAGTTTTTCTTTTTCATTAAAATAAAATTTAGAAATAGATGTTAAATATGTAAAAAAAATCCGATTTTTAATTATTCAAAAGTTTTTTATGTAAATTTTTTAATTTTTCTCAATTTTACATTAATTTTCAATTTTTTTTGGTGAATTACCTACTATAACAGGTCATCGAATTACCTAAGTTTACTTTAAGAAAATACCCCTTAAAGTTGGGATAATTCATGCTTAATCAATTCTAAGTAATTTTTCCTATTTTTTAATCATAAAGCAGTTATATTTATTTTTACTACTACTATTATTATTATTATTATTATTATTATTATTATTATTATTATTATTATTGTTGTTGTTGTTGTTGTTATTGTGATTATTATTATATGATTAATATCTATGATTATTATTATTATACAGTACCTGTATATTCTAAATTTACAAACAATGATTTCAAATAAATTCATTATTTATTATTTGAAAAAATATATGATAATTAACTATTGAAGGATTAATTATATTATATTAAATCAATTAATATTTTTTAAATATGATAATTAATTAAGTTTCTTTTCCTTTTAAAATTTGACCTAATATACTAATACTAATTACTTAATAATTTAATATACTTATTTCATTCCTTCAATGAATATGCCCTAATTTTAATAAGGATGTTCAAAATCCAATAACATATTGATTTGGATTCGAATAATTAAATATTTGGTTTTTTGGATAATAAAATTCACTATTTGATTTCGATCCGAAAAAATAAGATATTTAGAATCCAAATATCTGATTAATAGGGATTGCATACTAAATATTCTATCTTTTATTTTTTTTTAAAAAAAATTTATTATTGTGCACGTAAAAATTTGAGTTTATTTCTCTTTCTTTCTTTAATCAAAATTATTTTTAAAATTCTTTTAAAAAATCATATTAAAAATATGATTAAATTTTCAAAAATCTGAATTAATTAAAAATAAATTAGTTATGAAACTTAGTTGTAGTGTGTGTATGTGTGTGTGTTCGTGTGTGTACATACATACATATATAACAAATATTTAAAAAATGGAAAATGTATTTGTAAAAATTAAGGGTATCAATTACAACCTTAAGTCGATAAATTTAATTAGTGATCGACTGATCATGTAATGTAAAAATGATGATGTACAGGTAAATAAAGTTTATTTCAAAAAGTAGTAAAACACGCTTAAGTGTTCCTATTTTATAGGAGGTCTTTTGAGATTTTTACTTTATCTTTTTCTTATTTTATTTATTTTAATATTGTTTATTTTGTCCTTTGTGGTTATTTCTAAATAACCACAATTGTTTAGTATTTTCTAATGTAAAGATTGACACAGGGTCGACTGGACTATTCTTATATGAGTGGTTTCACTTCAAGAGGTTCTATCGCAAGAGTTGTTGTTCGTAGATTGTATTAGTCACCCACTCAAAAGTCAAAATACTACTAGTACCTTTGTATCGTTAAATTGACTTGCATGTACCAGCACATTACCGAGAAAACACGAGGTGCACACATTCTAAGTTAAGGATATATCATCCCAAAGATATATTGGCTCAACTAGAAATAATTAATTTAGATCTTCTTAATGACGTTTTTGCCCAATTTTAAAAATAGGCTCACATGAGAGAGTGTTGGGAAAATAACCCACATGTGATCTCACATCAAAATATTAGAGGGAGGATATAAGCTTGTTGGACTATTTCTCCTATACCAATTAATTTTAAAATGAAACTGTATCGAACTTATGTACAAACCTAATAATAAATTTATCATGATATCAGAGTCGAATATTTGATTAAAAAACTAAATCTCCGAAAAGAATGGCGTTCGTATGTTAGCTAATTATCTGCACCTGCAAATTTGACGAGGATTTGAAGGTGAGAGTATTGCAATTATAATTTGTCCCACATGAATGTTTTCTTTTTTTTTTTTTTTTTTTTTTTTTGGAAATTTGAAGTCATTCACATAAGCGATTAAATAACAATTTCTAAGACTTTATTCATTAGTTGTCTCACAATTATGACTTTTTGCCTTAGTATGTTACTCTCGTCACTGCTTAGCAATACGTCCTAAACTAGCTTTTTATAGCTAGAAGAATTTTTAATTCAGAATATTTTTAATAAAAAATATACTATAAATAAATATAAGCATGTTCAAAATTATTCGTCAATTAGAAAAGAATATAATATGATTATTGCTTACTCGACTGCAAAGAATATAGTATGATTATTACTTACTCGACTGCATTCTTCATTATAAATAATATCCGGAAAATTTTTTCCAAGTTAGAAATATTCTGGCATTACTACACATAATAGTACATACAATTTAATAGAAATTGCAATACTAGATCTAATGCTATATAATGTGATTATGTGAGTACATAATTATAAAGAAACCCCTAACAACCCGTTTAGTAATCAGAATTAAATGGTGAAAATAATAACGCAAAGTTGGTGTAATTTTAGTAGAATGTTTGTTGACAAGTTCAATGGTCATGGTTACACTCCTTTAACAATTTTATTTTCTTCATAAAATTCTTTCCAATACATTACCAATTGAAAATGTGGAATTAGATTGTAATGAAAAAATTGTGAAAAAAAGTTTTTTCAATCAAACTTTTCATTACCATGAAAATGATATGATAAATATCATGAAAATTTACACTACAAATCATTTTCATTCCTAACATTTAGTACCGATTACCAAATGGACCGTTCGCGATACAATCATACAATACGAAAATTCTATGTTCAACTATTTTGGTTGCTACCCGACTACCTGGCCACTAACGTAATGCTGTCTGCACACAGGCATGTAGACTTCCGCTCCGCCAATTAGCTCCGTCTGTTTGTCATCAGTTTTCCTCAAAGTGAAGCAAGCACGTTTGCCACACAGCTCACACCGAGCAGTAAGCTTTGTAACAGAGTCTGCTAGTGGGATCACATTGAGCATAGAGCCAAAGCTCTTTCTGCCGCAGAGATTGGCATTAGATGCGAGATTTCTTTCCCAAAACAATCAAGAGGGCAAATGAAGTCCAAATAAAGGCAACAAGCATGTGATGACTGATGATCAATCGAGATAAAAGTTAAAATTTACCTCATATAGTCACCATCTAAACCCGCAACTATAATAGTTTTGCCATCATGATCTGCAACTCTTCGGCAGAAGTAATATAGATCCTCGAAAAATTGACCTTCATCAATACCTATCACATCTAGCTGCAAGTATTTCCGTCCATACTTATTAGCCATAAGGAATTGCATTCAAACTAAATGGTACCAAAAAAAGGGGTTGGTAAATGCAACACACATTTGTTGTTGCGATTAAGGCTTTAGCAATGTTGTAACATAACGTGCTAATTTTCATGCGACACACCCAAACGCACAAGAGAATATCCTCTTCTATAGTACCTCATCATAAGCTCTTGAACCGAACTTTTGTCTGAATGAAAACAAGTCGTGTAATGCCAAGCATGGATATTTATCCCCATCATGAGTGACAATTGAGTTAAGATCATATCTTGTGTCTTTGTTTGATTTGATAAGAGCCACATTCCTGTTTCATACACAATGCAAAAAAGGAACAGATTAATGTATGAATTATGATCCACAAATAGCCTGAGAAGCACAAAATCGCAAATACAACCGCACACCGCACATGTATTAGCTCAAACTCAACAGAAACATATGGTACAGAACATAAAAAATCCTACTTAAAACCATAATAGAAAGTCTGCATCATCGTACATAGGAGATTTTAATTTAGTAGGACGACAGATATTTATCCAATTAGAAATTATTCTTGGGCATCAAAACAAGATTAAATAACATAGTTTCCCACGATGCATAGGTAGCAAAAGTATTAGGAGTTAAAATATCAGCATCATGCCATCATCTCGCTCCAGCTCATAGTATTTCTTTGCAGATAAATTCAGTAGCTTAACATTCTCAAGAAGTCATCAGAAACAAGTAAGGTATCCGAGACTACATAATTTTCCTTACAAAGTGACCTATTAATAAATAATAAGCTTCTTCTAACCTCCCATAACATCCTATGAGATCATTCAAAGTTGCATAATGTTTTGTGTGAGATTGGATTCCACAATCATTCTTAATTGATGAAAAATACTTCCTAGCTTATGAGATGAATTTCGTTATCCATGTATGTTTCTGAACAATTCTAAGCATAATCAGATGTGGGATTGTATACAGAGTGCTGATCTTTTTGGGGCCTGGGCATAAGTTGGGGTCCATTTAAAAAATATATAATTCTACAATCTAAGTGTATTGCAGCTTTTTCTCTTCGATTTGCATGTCCCAAATACTCAAACCAGAATCAGCACAAAGAATCATCGGCGACAACCTCTGAAATTGACCTACCAATTAAGTTACACATTTTCATGGGTTTCTTTGTCGAAAAATTCAACTATGTCTTCATTTTTACGTTATTTCAACAAAAAATTACCCCATAAAATACCCAATTCAACAAAACTACACAATAATAATACATAACTTGGTTTTCAGGTACTCATTAACAGTAAAGCAAACCATCAGCACGAGCATGAATTCTTTTACCCCACTCATAAGCTCCTCTATACATACAATCTTGCATCAAGAGAGCATAAGTGTTCCTATCCACTAGTACTTCAGTACGACACATTAACAAAATGCTTCCCTCGATCTTCCCAGATACTTAACAAAGACCCTTCAACGTCTTATCTAACTGTAGGAAAAAGCTCTCTACTTCAAAGCCGTGAGATAATTACCGTGACAACTATATCCAAATGCTAAAATGCAATCTAGATGTTCCAAACACAACCAAGGTTGGATATAAGCAGGCTAGTACATTTTGGCGAAGATTGTATCACTATTTCTATATTCCAACCCTAAGTGTGCCACTACTCTTATTCACTACAAGCTAAATATGGCTCTCAAAATCAAACATTTCAATTTTCATTAATTTCTAACGCATTTCAAAACAATACTCCCTATTTTTTTAATGAACAGTGGATACTAATTAAAAAGTCTTCTCTCGTGAAAAAAATTGTGTACTTAATATACTTTTATGAAATAGGACCTAGGGGAGATAAACAAAAATTTGGTGACAGGTTTATAGCTAGAATGATGAAAATTTACGACCTTGAACCACATACGGGTACAAACTATAAGAACTCTATCAGACAAATAACAAGGTAAGATAATCAAAAAACAAATTTAATTATTAAATATCTGATGATGATAATAATAACAACAGTGGAAAATGATATATGAATAAACATTGATCACATGGATTGATGCCTAATCTTGTCATAAAATTCCCAACTTAATGCTCCCAAGGAGTATCATTTTTATATGGAGTACTTATAAAATGCTTATGGTTGCCTTCAGCATGATAAAATAACAGAATAATTAACGAACTAAATAAATGACCCCAGACAAATTAAATAGAATAATTGAAGCTAATAAACCAGAATAAAAGCAATCTAATCCTTGAAATTACTTAAACGTAAGGAGAAAAGAACCTGCCGTTAATGATTTCAGAATGCATACGGCGAAGAAGGGAGGAGGTTTTTCCGGCGAACATAGGGCCCACAATAACGTGAATTTCACCGCAAGAAGGCGACTTTAACAGTGACGCGTAACAAAAATGGGAAGTAAACATGAAAGAAGAAGAATGCAATTTAGGGTTCTTGAGGAGAGAAGGGAATTTGGTGGGAGGCTGAAGAAAGGATAATGTATTGAGGGAAATTAGGGTTTTCATTGTAGCTATAAGATTCAAATAGAAGAGAGAATTTCAATGAGCTCAAAGCTTAAACATCATATCAATGGAAGATTGAAATTGGGAGGAAATGATAACACTTCTGGATTGAGCTTTAGGGTTTTGTAAGAACAAAAAAGGGTTTTAGTAAACTTTGAGGTTAAAAAAAGTTTACTGCTCCATCTCTTATATGTTGAGGGGTTGTTTGGTATATGTAAAGTCAGAAACAAAATAAAGTAAAGTTTATACTCCCTCCGATCTTATGAATTAGTCCCATTTCCTTATTTGGCAAAACCTTTGAATTAGTCCCATTTTTATTTTTGACAATCTTTTTTTACTTAAATACCCTTAGTTCACACAAGTAATTACGAATATACCCCCATATACCTTACTTACTCAACTACCCTTCACTACTTATCCTTCACTACTTACCCTTTACTATTTACCCTTTTTAATGGACCCCACACAATCCTTAATATCCGTGCCCAAGCAAATGGGACTAATTCATAAGATCGGAGGGAGTATTATTTAGTGTTTGATTTAACTTTGAGCGTAACTATTTACTTTACTATACGGTAACAAATTACTTTATTTTGTTACCTCTTAAGTATGTCCAATAACAAATACCTTATTATTTAAAGACGATAGAGAGTAATGGTAAGAAAATAGAATTACTTTCTTTTGCAATGTGAGCTGCTTTCCCTCATTGCTGCTTCACAACCGCCGTAGAAATATCATGACAACTAACTTGATATCCAGTGTTACCTCCACATTAATTTTAGAAATCAAATATAAATGCCAAATTATATATCATGAAAAATTTCAAGATGAAATAGATCATAGAGACGAAAGTTCACCTCAATTATTCGTTAGGACACTAGCTACGGTGGCGGAACAACCAATACTCAAGTCATTTCGTTACATGTTCATATCAAACAACTGATAACCATAAAGCTTATCATTTCCCTTTCCTCTGCTTAACGGTTTTCATACCATTCCATTACTAATTTTTATACCAAACATCATCGAAGTTTGGTGTGCCTTCAAAATAGATTGATTTGAAATTTATCATTATTAGGATGTAATTCAATATTCATGTTTCAGACTATTAATAGTTTCTTAATTTACCCTTTTTGCTCTAGTGTTTAGTTGTTTCTTATACGCTTTTTTTTTTGTCTATTTATTTATTCATCGTATTTATTATATTGTTTTAGACCTTGCTTTGCTAATTTTGTTTTTTCGGCAAGTAGTTCTTGTGGTAACGACGTACTTATATTTCTCTTTATACAGGGCTCTTATTTTTAGGGCAAAATTGACTACATTTATCTGATCCTTCATTTGAAGGGAGTATGGGTATGAATTGTCTGTCATCATCCCTCGCTCATATCCTAATTTCAAGCGGGATGGTGAGTTGATGATAATGATAAAATTTTTTCTAGATTCTTTTTGAAAAAAAAGTTATAGTCTCAAAAACAACATTTTTTTTTGCCAAATAGTGATATTTTTAGATAAAAGTATAATTTTTGGATAAAAAATGGCAAAAAGGAAGAATGTTAGTTACCAAAACTTTTAGTCCGTGTTCAACAAATAAGATTTAACATTTATTAGAGCTTATATAAAAATCGTGAAAACTAATATATAAGAGGCAACCTAATAAAAATAAAAATAGTTTTTACATAATATTCCGCTCAATATATAATTTGTTCACAAGTTCTTAGGTTCTTATATGAGACGGTCTCACCGTGAAACGTGCCTCATATTTGAGTTAAATAACCCAATAATAGAAATTCCACAAATTCTTATATGAGATGGTCTCACCGTGATATATGTCCCATAATTGGTTTAAATAGTCTAATAATAGAAACTTTTAACATAATAGACCTATTGTATGAACTCGTCTTACAGTGAGACGGTCTCATACAAGAGGAGCTGTAGAAACTTTTAGAATAATGTATCTTTTGTATAGACTCGTTTCACGGTAAAACTGTCTCATACAAAACGGGTTAAGAACTCGTCTCATGATGAGACGGTGTCATACAAAACTGGCTTTTTTAAGAATCAGGGTATAATGAGACAAAGAAAAAAAAAAGTTGAAAATTAAACCTAAAATTTATGGGAGAAAACCGTGCTTGCATAAAGTGAGACATAATCACATAACCTAATAGTATTATACGTCCGATTAGTACTAGTACCCAAATCTCTCAAATATCCTCCTTTAATGTAAAACACAGGATAAGCAACTACAAATTAACTCCGCCAAAAGATCATACAATTATTTCGATTATGTATCTTTTTGCTTTCAATGCACCGCTGATGATCCATTCAAATCACAAACCCTAATAAGGAGTAATTAAATACCTGCAAAAGTTTCTCATTCGATCATTCTTGGAAGTGTCAGATTCTAAATAATTTTTAATCATGAAAGGGTTGTTCAAGACAAAGCCTCGAACTCCATTGGAGATTGTTCGCATTTGTCGTGATCTTCTCTCTAAATTCGATATGAATAATATTCGGGAAAACAAACGCCAGGAAAAGGTTAACTTTTATGTTTTTATCTGTTAATGTAGATTGGTTTTATAGTGTTTGTAATTGGTTTATGTTTGTATGGGTTAGTTACTTGAAGAGTAATTCCGTTTATTTGCAAAGTTTTATTTATTAGTGTAAGTGTGTATGCTTTTTGTCTTTTTGTTGGATATAAAATTAATTGTATTTGTTACTTTTTTTAATTTTATTTGGATTTATTTTCCAATTGTTTTTTATAGGAGTGAATTATCCTAAGTTTTTTAATCTTTTAAGTTTGTGCTCTAAATCTGTAATTTGGATCTTTGTTCATCATCATCTCATCATCTCATCATCATACTTGTATATCTCACTCATTGAAGCTATTAGTAAGCTATTAGTAATAGAGGTATCTGTTATGCATATTAAAAGGCAACAACTACCGTAGGAGGAATGTTTTTATGGGGTGCGAACCATTTGAGACCTATGTTTGTAGCTCGACTTTTGTGCAAAGATATTGCAAAAAATGTGAGCTTTGGCCCTTTTTAAGACTAGTTAAATGGACAGTAGAAAGCAAAAGAGATATAGAACAGCCAACAATACTGGTTATTGACAAACTTTTTAAATAATATTTTTGAATATTTTGTATAGTTTGGTAATTATTTTGTAGTTATTTAGTTTTCTAAAACTAGAGATTACCTTTTGTATAAATTCATCAATTCATAAAATAAATGGCAAAGGAAATCATTTTCCAATATGGTATCAGTAGCCTAGGCTTTTGATTCTTCACAACCTTTGTCTTCCACCTCCTTCTTTTTTCTTCTTTCTTTCTTTCATGGCTTCCCCTTGCCCATTTTCTACATACAATTGGACTAAATAAAAGCCTTATTCATCTTTCTATGGTGCGCCTAAAGTTCCAGGGCCACATCCGGCCCAAAATTTTTGTACGGGTCTAGTTCTTCTATGGGTTATTGTCCTACGGAAATTGATCACGCCATGCACAATCTTTCTTTATCTTCTCCGGATGAGCAATATTATATGGATATCGGTGCGACATCTCATATGTCACATTCTCAAGATACTCTCTTGAATTATTGTCCTTTGAAGCATCGTTTTAATAATGCAATTATTGTTGGTAATGGTCATATGATTCCGGTTCATTGTTACGGACATGTTTCTCTCCCTTCCCCTAATCAACCTTTAACTCTAAAAAATGTCCTCCATGCCCCTAAGCTCATTAAAAATATCATTTCCGTTCGAAAATTTACTAATGATAATATGGTGTCTGTTGAATTTGATCCTTATGGATTTTCTGTGAAAGAATTGGACACGGGAACATGATTATGCGGTCTAATAGCATTGGTGATCTCTATCCTTTTATTTCGACACATGGAGCTACCTCTTTCTCATCCCCGTCATCCGCTCTTTCTGCTTCCTCTTCTAGCACCTAGCACTCTTGTTTGGAGCACCCGGGCAAAACTATTTTAGATACCTTGTATTCCTCTCGTTTAATCAAATATAATAAAAATCCTAATTTTGTTTGTCATTCTTGTCCTTTAGGAAAACATGTTGGCCTTCCTTTTCGTACTTCTATGTCTGTCAGTTCTCGTCCCTTTGAAATAATACATAGTGATTTATGGATTTCTTCTGTTTCAAGCCCATCTGAGTACAAATACTATGTTCTTTTTCTTATTAATTATACTAAATTTTTGTGGACATTTCCTTTATTTCGTAAATCTCAAGTTTATGAAATTTTTGCCAATTTTAATACTTATGTTAATACCCAATTTGAGCTACAAATCAAATCCTTTCAATGTGATCATGGGGTGAATTTGATAGTAAACTTTTTCACCAATTTTGTGTTTCTCGGGGTATAATTCTTCGTTTTTCATGTCCTCAAACTTCTCAAAATGGCAAGTCCAAGAGAAAGATTCGCTCCATCAATAATATTATTCGTACCCTTTTGTATCATGCTTCTCTTCCTCCGTATTTTTGGCCCCACCCTAAAATACCGCAACCTATCTCCTTAATATTCTCCCGTCTAAATTACTTGGTCATCTCACTCCCACTCACTTTCTTTATCACAAAACTCCTTCTTATGACCATCTTCGGGTTTTTGGGTGTTTATGTTTTCCTTTAATTTCTTCATCAAAATTCACAAACTCCAACCTCGATCTTCTCCATGTGTCTTTTTAGGCTATCCATCATCACATAGAGGTTACAAGTGCTATGATATCGCGTCTCATCAGATTCTTATTTCTTATGATGTGATTTTTGATGAAACAATTTTCCTTTTTCCCAAGACTCCAAACGTACTCCTCACGAGTATGATTTTTTGGATGATCCCACCCCTTATTTCTTTCTCCACCATTCCACCTAGTTCATCATCTATGCACTAAACATATTGAGATGGACATACATTTTGTTCGAGAAAAAGTGCAACGTGGGGATGTTCGTGTACTTCATGTTCCATCTCGATATCAAATTGTTGATATTTTTACCAAGGGCCTTCCTCAGATTCTCTTTGATGATTTTCGGTCCAGTCTTAGCGTCCGCAAACCTCCCGATTCGACTGCGGGGTGTATTAGAATAGAATATCTTTGAAGAAAATAATATCTAGTATGTTTTGTAAATCTTTTGATTTGGTAATTATTTTGTAGTTATTTAGTTTCCTAAAACTAGAGATTACCTTTTTTATATATTCATCAATTCATGAAATAAATGGCAAGAGAAATCATTTTCTAATAAAACTATCCCATATATGGACTCGATAGAAGTTACTTTTTGTTTGTTCCGAGATTCAACAGTGGTTTTGAATTCATTGTATGATTGTGTCATATTGGTTCAATGTATGTACTTTGCCGTTATGTAATTCTTTAAAACATCAACTATATTATTGGGCTAGATCAGTGCATTTATTCATTTCAATTGCTTGGTTTTGGTTAGTGTTTGTTATGATCTATGCCATAGTCGATTCTTAGTGATGTGTGTATTTATTTCTCGGAGAGTATCTCTATCATCTCCTTTAAATTCACATTTTGCATCAAAGTTTGAATCTTTTTCCCTTAAAGTAGTTCTAAATACCTTTGAGCAATTATTACTAATAGAGATAATTTCCTTTTTTTGCGTTTATGTAATAATGCGGAGTGGTGGTTATGCTTAGCTTGATTGTAAAGCATTGTAAGCTTGTAAACATATGTGTGATGTGCGTATGAGAATATACGCACTCAATAACTTTCTTTTCTACAAAATCCTGAAATCGAATTACATTGTTTAGTGTTTACAAATTTATTTCTATCGAAGTTGATGATTATATGTTTTTTCTGACTTTGTTTGCTCAAAGGTTAGGTTGTGTGCATCCTAACCTCTTTACCTTGCGTAGGCTAATCAAATGTTTACCGAGAATGTTCTCATAAACTACTTGCACCCTTGTTTGTCATTTTTATATTAGACAGATTGCATATTGGATTTAAAATCAAAAGTGGAAGCAGAAGGTCTGTGAATGTCTGACCTCTATTTCTTTGTTAGGGTAGGTCGTAGGGTCCTTTCAATAGTTGTTTGGATTCATTTATTGTGAATTGTGTTTGATGTATAACGTGAATTGACTAGCTGTTTATATTAACAACTTCTATGATTGGGATTGTTTGAAGTAGAAGTTTATGTTTCATGACTTACGTTTATGCAGAAAATTCGCTTCATGTAAATCTTTGTGAAAGTATGAAGTTTTGTTATGAAATTAATGTTATTATGTTAAAATATCATAAAGGTATAAAACAGTCTTTAACTTTTGGTGCATTCCTCTTCCAGATGACCGAGCTAAGCAAACTCATTAGAGAAATGAAATGTATTTTGTATGGAAATAGCGAAGCAGAGCCAGTTCCAGATGCTTGCATGAAGTTAACCCAAGAGTTCTTTAAAGAGAACACATTTCGCTTGCTGGTCAATTGTCTTCCCAAACTGAACCTGGAGGTATGTTACTTATCTTTAGGAATCTGGAATCAGTGTCATCCTCGGCATCCCTTATAACTTTCATCCTTGAGTTTCAACCATGCAATTTTCAAATTATCAGACAAATTTTATTGGGAAACATGCACCCCTTACTTTAAGATCATTCCCTCTAGTTTTGCTGATTGTATGAGGGTGATATATTGCAGGCTCGTAAAGATGCCACTCAAATAGTTGCTAATTTGCAAAGGCAACAAGTTCGTTGTCGTTTAATTGCTTCTGATTATCTGGAAGCAAACAAAGATCTGATGGATATTCTTATAGCAGGGTATGTTTCTGGGTTGAGAGAATTCGACCACAATCTTTTGTCGGTTTCCTCTTTATTGTATAATTTGATTCTGGATCTGGTTTATGTTTTAACCGTTGATACAACATATGCTTTCCGAAATTAGGAAATTTGATTTAATGTTTTTTGGGGTGCTAGATTACTCGTGATATTTCCTTTCATTAGTGATATCTGGAATTTGGTATTCACTTTGCTCCAAATTAGCTGCAACTTGCAAGCTTGCAACCTTGCTTAATCCGTGAAAGGAAGTGAAATAATAGGGATGAAATAAGTAGTGCGTGGATGGATTTGGGACAGAGATAAAGTGAAAAAAGCGCAGTTGTGACATTTATAAAGATTGCAAAATAATTTAGGACGGATGGAGTAAATTCCAACGAAGATTAACTTGCATGAGCTCTTTCTTTTTTGCTTCTGCTATACTTTTCACGCAAAGAATTCTTTGATAGTTTTTTTTGTATCATACACTAAACTTATGAAGTCTGATCTTTGGCCGTATACTTGTGCTTGTGTAGATATGAAAACACAGACATTGCCCTGCATTATGGGTCCATGTTGAGGGAGTGCATACGTCATCAAGTTGTGGCTAAGTGAGTAATAGAGTATTTTGAATATTGTAGTTTGGTTTTAATATTGAATAGCATTTCCCCTTTTATGTGAAGCTTTCATGTCACAGAGTTGACGTTTCTGTTTTTACAAATAAAATCCTTCCTTGCTAAAAGCATTCCTTTTTATATTTCTTCATTGAACCCAATAGTTTTTCTTGACCAAAGTGTATAATGACATATATGCTGGATTTAAGAGAGATCAAATTACCTTCCATATTGACATTGTGCTCAAATGCTTTCATCAGCTTGCCACTTTTTGATAAAAGCACTGAAAATTTTCAGCTGCTCTTTATAAATTATATTACTCTAGTCCTAGAATGTCTTGATTATGTCTTCCATTATTTCATTTTCTTTCTCCCTTCACAGATATATATTAGAATCACAGCATTTGAAGAAGTTCTTTACACTTATTCAGCTCCCAAATTTTGACATTGCTGCAGATGCTGCTGCAACTTTTAAGGTCTGACATCTTCTTTGTTTGGAATCTATATCTTATGCTCTCTTGGTTTTGAAATGAATCTGCTAGTGCTTTTTAATGATCTTTGTATGGCATCGTAAGGTCTTATATGTTTTTCCAAATTGGGGGTAACTGCAGGATTTACATTTTCTATTAATTAGTAGACCTGAAAACCCTTTGTCTACTATGCTACACCTGGAATTTATTGTCAACTATGCATAAGTTGGATTGGAAACTACTGTCATCTATTTAACAATTTGACGCTATTGTGGTCGTGTTGCAGGAACTATTGACAAGGCATAAATCTACAGTGGCTGAGTTCCTCTCCGCAAACTATGATTGGGTAATCATTCCTGGACACTTATGATTTTCTTCTATTTGTTGTTTTGGAAAAAGGTGTAGAAGTATATGCAGCTATGTCGTTTTCTCTGCTGTTTAATGTCATTGTCAACTGGATTTTAAAAAAGTTTATAACTGAGTTATATTACAAGTTGTAAGTGTGAATTTTCAAGTTGCTATCCATATAAAGTATGAGTTCTCAAGTATCTGATGTCTCCTAACACTTACTTCTTGAAGCTACGATTGCAAGATTCTCCGCAATTGCAAGCCATTAGATTACGACCATTGTTAAGGTGCTCATTGAACTGCCGACTTGATTCATGCAATATTGCAATTACTAATCACTGTACAACTTTACAAGGTAGATAGTGGCAAATGCCATAAACGAATCATATCTCCATGTTTAGAATTTCATAAGGGGGAGGGGAACGATGAGATATTATGAGTTGAGGGAATCTTATCTACCGTTTTTTGATGGCATAGTGCAAATATACGGTTTTGGTGGTCAGTGCGTGTGATTTCAAGGTCAATGTGGCCTATATTTTGGTTGTGCTGAACTCAAAACCCTTTATAATTCAGTTTCAATGCGGTGATGTGGCCTTATTTTTGCATTATAGTTGATGGTGCCAAGTGCCAACACTGAAACACTACTGTAAGTAACTTACAGCTCTGACAAGATACCATTGCTACCTTGTCTGGGTTTGGATGTATGTATATATAAGTGGCCAACTAATCTTTCTTCCAATAATGTGCTATTTCATGTTTTTCAAACCTTTTTATAAATGCAATCAAGCTCTAAGTAAAAGGCCAGAAGTACATTTATCGAAGTTAAATTCACTGAAATGACTTATTTCGTGATTATGAGCTTTACGAGTTAAAAGTACTCTTTAGGAAGAAGTTATAGTAAGCCTTATTTTACGTTAAGAAATTTAAATTCTTTTTGAAATTACTACATATATGTGGACGACAATTGGAATTGATATATTGGTTCATGTAGTTGACCTCAATATTTTTTGGGATTAAGGCTCTTTGAATTATTATTTTAGGTTTTGATTTTTTGGGTGTCGAAATTCACGGCATCATCTGCATGTTCCAGTTTTTTGCAGACTACAACTCAAAGTTGCTGGAATCAAGCAACTACATTACCAGAAGACAAGCAGTGAAGGTATTTATCTAAGATGGCATGTTGTCATCTGTAAATATTCAAAACTGTGTACTGTACTTATTTGAGTGAATGCCCTTCTTCAGCATAAAACGGCTTTTTACAAAATGTTACAAGAGCTGATATCTCCATGGACAACTCTCTTTTTTTGCCCCAAAAACGGTCGATGATTGTTGATTCATTACCACAAATGTGTTTGCTAATCTTGCTATGTGTTTTTCAGCTCTTAGGAGACATGTTACTTGATCGTAGCAATGCTGTAACCATGATAAAATACGTGAGCTCAAGGGATAATCTAAGAATACTGATGAATCTTCTAAGGGTAATTAAGTGTCTGTATACTTTTGTAAACTTCAATTTGGTGAATCCCTTCTGTCCAATTTTCTTCTGGAGAATGTCTATGCTGAAGATAAGATTTATCTTCACTAATCTAATGAAACTGAACGATTTCTGAACTTGTTTATTTCTTGATGCAGGAACCAAGCAAAAGCATCCAGATAGAAGCATTTCATGTTTTCAAGGTTTTGTATATTCAATAATGCATTGCATTATAAATACTTAAACGTTTATACTGTGTTTTACGAGTTTTTATTTTCCAAACAGCTGTGTGCTGCAAACCAAAATAAACCAGCTGACATCGCCAACATTCTTGTTGCAAATAAGAGCAAACTTCTTCGATTGCTAGGCGACCTCAAGACTGACAGAGGTCTTATATTCAAACTCTCTTTTAGTCTCTTCAGAGCAGGCCTTTTTCTGAATTATATTCTCCGTTTTTTAGCATCTGCTCCCATCATCCTGATTCCTGATATATTGTCATCTATGAATTTGCAGTGGATGAAAAATTTGATGAAGACAAGACCCAAGTTATGCAAGAAATCGCTTCTCTTGAACACAGAGAGCTTGCATGAGCTTTCTTTGTTGGATGTGGGAATTATGATATCATTCCTGCCTTTAACCATTCTTTTGTTTAGCCCTTTCACAAAATATATCCTGTAGACTCAGCACATTGCTTGTGCCATCTTATTCGCACCTATATACATCTTTTGCTGTCCTTCCTATTGACCAAGTAGCCTCCCGTTCTCAGTATCTCATAAATTTTAGTTTATTGATGACATTCGTTCTAAGTGACGGATAATTTAAAGGTAGATGTTTGGTGTGATCGGTTTTGTGTCACGCATTTATAGATTTTGTTTTCAAATACATTTGAGTTATGAAAAGCTTTAGTTTACCTGAAAATTGACATGAGTATATTTTTGTACATTCCATTACCTGAAAGTTGAAAATGCAACACTTCTGGAGCGAGTTAACTCGCAACTTATTATGAATATTAATATGTCTTGAATATGAAGATGTATGATACGATGATTGCTTTTGCCAATTGTTGGAACAGACTGGTACAAATCGGGATAAAGCCACTGTTGATGCTTTTTTTGAAGGCGCATCTCATATGAATAACCAGTGTTATGGGACTCCAATTATCAACTCAGACTTTTAGATGAATTGATTTTTGATATAGTATCAAAAATCAGCGTGACAAAACGTTACGAGTTCAAATCTCATCTACATGGACTCTCGTGTGTATGAATGTCAGGCTTGTGTACATTCAATTTACACGGTACAGCTTGCTCTTTCTTATGAAACTAAATATGGGGTTATATGGTATGAAATCTTGTTTTACTTTTGCTTCTTGCAAGTTCAAATAATTTGATATTACCAAGGTTGAAAATTTATGAATTAGGATCCAATTTTACTGTTATATGCACATTTTCTTACATTTTTCGTCTTGCAGGCATGTTGCAATCAGTATTGTTATTGTTGAAGAGGCTGGGGGCGTATTTTGATCCGTAAGATACATATTTTCTCATGATTATTTCTTTCTTTTTCACTGAATTCTTTTAGCTTTTCGGTTAGTGATTTTCCCTATCTTCAAACTTCACTAGTGTCAAATTATAACAATTAATATACTATTGTAGTTTGTTTAGTATTAATTATTAGCTGAACAATTTAAATTGCTTCTGTTAATTTTGTATGTTAGATCTGGCAAAGATTTTGACATTACAGTCGCACGTATAGAAACTTGTCCGAGGATCGTGGGAATTAGAGAGAGAAATGGGAGGAATTGGGTGGATAAGTTTTCGTTATGTGAATACCTATTTTGGAGGAGGAATTCAGAAAAGTGGGATTTAAAAGGATTAACTCGCTCAGTTTTGTTAATAATCAAATCTTTCTTAACTTGAAAAGATCTGGAAGAAAAATGATATCCGGCCATTATTCCCACCTTTTCTATTCCTTCTAGCCTTCCAAAAAAATAAGGGGATTTCCCATAATCATCTCCTTCTCGTTCTATCTTCTTTCCTTTCCCTTTTAAATTTTTATCCAACCGAGTCTTTTCGACGGCCTGAATGAGAGATCAAGCAGCAGGAAATCCTAGAAACATTCATCCTACAAGCTATTGTTGCACTTCACCTTTTATGATAGTGTTTCACAATAGCCCACATAAAAGTTAGTACATAGAGTACGAGAAACAATTTGTATTCACAAATTGTTGTGAGACGGTCTGTTCGAGAGACGCATTAGATATATGGGTTAAATAGCCTAATTAATACAAATTAAACAGAAAATAAGAATGTAGGCTTCTTGTTTTTGAAGTCGTCTCTCTGAGAGAAGGTCTCTCAAAAGAGTATCTGGTTTGTATTTCATACTTAAACTTCATGTATAAAAGAAGTTTCTATATGAACATAATTAGGAACTGAAGATAAATTATCCTAATATAATGGATCTAAGGAGACTAATACAAACAAGAACTAATTTCCTGTGAAGCCTTATTCTACTTTCAATCCTTCACGTTAAACAGTATAGATAATTTAGTTTAGTGGAGGTAATTGGGACTTGTTTCTTTTGGCAACAATTACCTCTGAAAGTATATGTACTCCAATATTTATAGCCGCGATTATGATAAGATAAATAATAAAATTAATACCCCAAGTGTCATGATCAATATAGATAAGCTTCAACCCTCTGAATATGTTGACAAGGCCCATAATTGCTACGATATGCCCATTCAAATAGTGGAATATGTTCCAGTTTTTTCTGTTTGCATCATCTTGTTTTGGCCTGTACACAAGTGCTGACATCTGAACACAAATTCATTGTCATCAATCACGTTACGAATCACATTTTTCGTTACGTTTTTTGGTTGTAACATACATGTATGAATCAGGATCGGGATTCTACCTGAAGCGTGGCCATACAGAAGACGGCAATGCCAAGATACCTGTGGTTAGGGTGGTGAACATGGTGTGCGCCACTAGTGAGTTTGAGACCGGTTATAAAGCCAACGGTACCGAGAAGATAGGCCGAGAGTTGACACCCTACATGGAGGTAAAACCAGGCTGGTTCTGCTGATGGGAATATTACTTTGACATGTTTTGCTATCATCATTCCCAGAGGTATCAATATTCCCCAACTTACTCCATTTATTGTTCCGTGGATCTGAAATTGTTGTCGTACAAAGAGCGATAACCGATACAAAAACAAAATAAAAAAGAACATAAGAATTTAACAATGTCCATTCATTCATTAGGCCGTCTAGTGCCCTTAGAATTGTGGTAGTTTTAGTTATGAATGGTTATATCTAGTTGTTTGGTTGACATTTTTTTGTAAGCAATAGCTAATGGAAATTCCGACCAAGTGTATGAATTAATTACCAAGGGATGTCGGTAACTCCAAATTCGTGTGTTACATCAAATTCCAATGTTTAACCAAACAAGAAAAAGCATTTCCGAGATATTTTACAGAGGATGTAGAGGTGTGTTCAAAACAGACCTAATGACCGATTTGTCCGACCTTGGTACCGAACCTGATTTAACCCGACTTTAAAATTGTATTTATATTTCAATTTTGAACCGACCTGAAACATTTGACTTGAAATAAAATGAAGGTAGTAATAGTATATATTCAAACTTACCCATCTCAAGGTTGAAGCATCAAAGCCTTTAGAACCAGAACCAGCATTGTGATCAAGAACACCAGAGAGAACATCAAGAGAAGCCATTGAATAAATATTTGTAGCAAAATGCATTTTAGGATTTCCAACATCAGAAAGTCTACCTTCATTCCAAACTTGATTAATCACTGTTTTATTATCAGGAATCTTAATATTTGCAAAGATTATCATCTCTTCATTAATAAGTTCTGCCTTCAATCCTACTACCTCAAAACTCAACTCTTCTTTCTCAAGTCTTGTTCCATAGCCCTTAATAGGGGATGTATAGGCCATGATGGACCCGTCTTTCGGGTTTCGTTGACCAACTAAAGTTTGTGATCCGACCATTCCTTTTGCGGTCGGGTTTATAGCCCATGCAACCCATTTTGAGACACCCGGGCTGTAGCCCGGGTGTCGGTAGGCGATTTTAAGGGTTGCATTGGTAGGGTTGTAGGTGTAATGTAGGGATGATCCTAATTGTGGGAGATCAATACAAGTTTTAAAGGGATTTGGTAAGTTTTGTTTAAATTTATAGTTTTTGCATGGAGGTGATTGAGCATATGATTGAATAATTAGGGTTGTGATTAGCAATAATAGAGTTGTATAATTCATTTTTAAATTTACTTATGAGGATGAAAGTTATGGGGTTGCATGAAGGTTTTAAATAACCTTTTAGCATGGAAACTTTTCTAGGATTGAAAATGTTGGCGAAAGACAAGGAATGTACAGGTAATTTATTTTTCTGTAAAAATTAATTGGTGATTGCAAATTTACAAATTTTAATGAAGGACAGCAAGAATTTCTTATTATTATAATATCCTATTTATAGAATAGGCCTTTTTACAAATATTTAATTTCCTCTATATAAGAAGTCCGAATTAAAAAAAGAATGTTTTAATATCGTGCGCGTCAAAAGTTTCAATTTCATAAACATTCAAAATGATGTGTTAAACGTTAAATACTAATTACATTGCACGCTATATTATTTAAATGTGCACTAAACCTACACATAAATTTCTTTGTATGAAGTTAGAGAGATTAGTGCATAGTAAGATTAGTCGTCATCATCATCGTTCCCAGTGTATCCTGCTCACAGGAACTATGATCAGGGACTGGTGAGGAAACTCGGGAAGGAAAGTGGCAACCCATATCCATTAAAAAGGATGTGATCAAAGAGTCTCTCGACTCTAGAAAGATTCTTTGAAAGAGCATAGTAAGATTAGTGCATTATCTACAAGAACCTAGTACTTGAGGTTAGAAAGATTGACATACAAGATTCTTGGATATAAAATGAGGAAATAACTTACCTAACCTCTATAGGTAAGCAAAACTTCATGTGAGAATTTCCAATTCATATGACTAAGTAAATTGCTAGGAGGGTAAAAGAACAAGTATAACTAGAAGACCACAAAGAGTCTTAGTTACACTTTAAAGAGAGAACTCTCACATGCCAAAAAGAATGTGATTTTTTTTTTTTTTTTTTTTGAAAGTATAACAAGTTAGATGGATCCTTCTCTAGAAGGTTAATTTCAAGCTATCAGAAAAATATGTAGAAGATAAAGTCATATAGCAATAAATTGATCAAGTTTTGAGAGTTTGTTTGCTACTTCCTTCTTATCTGCGATGTTTTTGTAAGATATATAGCAAATTCAGTGGAACATGAAAAATAACTGGTTAATTTTTTTGTAAATACGACCAAGATGTACTAAATGAAAATGTCAAAAGAGATGTCCTTCTTGATATATTTGATATATGTAATACAATATATTTAACATATTTTAAACTTTAACTGTCAACTTAAATTTTTTATTAAGTTGGTTCTTTAACATGATAATTGAAGTCAACGTAACAAAAGTTTATTTTTTGACTCTATTTATTTATTATTCTTAATTTGTATTTTATGTTCAATCTGTATTTATAAGTTAAAATACATATACGTGAGATCTTGTTTGATTTAAGTCAAATAAATTTTCTTATTATCAATTTTTTATAATTTTTATCCAATCATAATTAAAAATATTTAGTGTTGAAATAGCATAACAACAAGTATATGCCTATTATAAAGTATCAATCATCATCAATTTTATATCTAATTATTGTCCTTTAATAAAATTGAAAAGAAAAGTAACTTAATACTAATTTATTAATGTTAACGAATATGCAATATACTATTCAAGAGTGTTTTAAAAACATTGTCAAATACTTCAACTAAATTGAAATAAGAATCTATTAATATCAATACTAATGATATTCTTAACAAAGAAAACCTTTAATTATTAATACTATATTATAATGAAGTAAACTTAAAATTTATAATTACTCCTGTAGGATATTGTTTATACTATATTTTAATTTTATATATTAAGTATGAAGACAAATTCAACTACTCCAATTAATTAGGTGTAAATTGTAGTATAGTATGATAGAAGTGATTTGAACAGCCACCACTTGCTTACAATCTTTTTCATGATCATCATCATGATTCTTGAAGCTACAACACAGCTAAGAAACACTCATCTGTATTAAGAAATTGCAACACTAATAAGAAATACTTCATTCGAATCAATTTAGTTGTCCCATTTTCTTATTTGGTAAAGTCTTTTTAGTTGTCCCATTTCTATTTTTGTCAATTTTTTTTACCTAAATATCCTTGGTTCACACAAGTAATTACGAATATACCCTCATATACCTTACTTACCCAACTACCTTTCATTACTTATCCTTTACTACTTACCCTTTTTAATGGATCCCACACCATCCTTAATAATTGTACCCAAGCGAATGGGACATTTAAATTGATTCAGAGAAAGTATAACTTAAATATTAACAAATTAATAGAAAATACTAAATTATGTGGATAGAATTTAAAGTCATTGAAAATGAGTGTAGGTGTGTACATTAAAATTAACATTGTTAGTTTGTTACTAAGTTAAAAAAACAAGCTAAAATACAAATATAGACAATATAAAAAGTACGTGAATAATTCCAAAACAATAGTCCAAAATTGATAACAAGTAACAGTCAGAATTGTTATGTCAGAATACAAGCGAGCAAAAGCTCAGGTACAAGGAATTGTGCACTGTCTGCCACTCAGTTTTAATTTTGGATGTTGATAGAATTGAAATCAAAAATACTGATAAGTTATGCCCGTATCATTTAATTTGCAGTGATTTATATTATTTTTATTTTTAGGTGGTGGTCTATTACTTTTTTTTTTTTAATCTCATCTATATATTTTAACTCTCTTTTAATATTATTAACATAATTTATTTATTCTCTTCATTTATTACTACATTTTTAAAAACTAAATTCTTTCTCTTTGATGCAAATCAAAGAGAACAAAGAAAGTACGTCCCATGCGTCTATCATCCTAACTAGAGACAAACGAAAAATTGATTTGATATGCTAATTTGATATAAATCTCACCCAAAATAAGTGGGTTTGAATTGAGACTTTTGACTCTCTTAAATAAATGGGTCGATCCAATATGATCTGTTTTCTAAATGGATTAGATTGATTAGAGTAAAGATTGAGAGTCTGCTTAAGTTTCAAAGCTAATGCAATGGCGTTTAATTCACCCATAATTTCCTTCATTTGTAATTTTACAGCAATCATTAATTGAACTAGTTTTAGTATGTAGGTGTTTAGTGTTTTTGCATACTGTATTAGTCATTTGAAAAAGTTATAAAGGTCAGTTGTTTGCATATTGAAGTAGGTGTTATTTCCTGATGAGGAACACATTTTGAATAGTTGAGGTAAACATTATAATTAGTTATAATAGGTACCTTGGAAGCCAAGTCGTTAGAGTTGGCCACTGAGCTTTCTAGATACAGAATTCATGTGGCATGTGTTCAAGAGACTAGGTGGAACGGGCAGAAAGCACAAGGCATAGAGGGATATAAGTTTTTTTTGTGGTATGCGGGTTTGGATGGTAAAAGTAGTAGGGTTGGTATCCTTATGTATAATGATATTCTAAAGCAAGTGGTTGAAATAAGAAGGTGCAACGATAGGATTATGCTAGTTAGAATAGTAGTGGGGGAAGAGGTCATATCGATTGTCAGTGCTTATGAGCCTCAAGTTGAGCTCGATGAGCAGGTGAAGCGTGAGTTTTGGGATAACTTAGGAGACCTTATGAGGACGATCCTGGAGGATGAAAAACTTTTTCTAGGATGGGACTTCAATGGACATATAGGCAGACAGGCGGAAAACTATTACTCGGTCCATGAAGGGTTTAGTTTTGGTGCAAGGAACGAGAGTGGTGAGCATTTGCTTGAGTTTGCGCTAGCCAAGGATTTAGTAATAGAAAACTCATTCTTTAGAAAGAAAGAGAAGCATTTGATTACATATAATAGTGGTGGGCATGCAACCCAAGTTGACTATTGTTTAGTACGCAAGGGGGACCGAACCTCGTGCTTGGATTGTAAGGTGGTGTTGGGTACGAGGATGCCTGCCCAACATAGGTTTTTAGTACTGGTGTTTAGGATGAGGAGGAAAATTGTCAAGAAAAAGTTAGAGTTCAGGGAAAGATCATGTGGGGGAGACTTAACGGGGGTGTGGTCACAACCCTGTCGAGCAAGATAATCGTGTTGGGCTACCCAAATCAGTCTGATGATGCAAATCATATGTGGGTGACTATGGCAGACACTATTCGAAAGGTGACAAAAGAGACCTTGGGGGTGTCATCGGTGAAACCAAAAGTGTATAAAAAGTCGTGGTGGTGGAATGTTGAGGTATAACAGAAGATAAAGGACAAAAACAAGAGTTTTAAGGAACTTATGACATGCACGGAGGAGGTGGTTAGTATTCAAAAAAGAGAGAGGTACAAAGAAGCAAAGCGGACGGCAAAGAAAGCAGTAGCAGAGGTAAAAACTCGTGCCGATAAGGACCTTTATCAAAAGCTGGATACCATAGAAGGGGAGAAGCATGTTTTTAAGTTGGCAAAAATTAGGTCTAGGCAGCAATAAGACTTAGTGGCAGTGAAATACATCAAAGATGAGGGAGGAAGAGTTCTTCTGAGACAAGAGGACATCAAACTAAGATGGTATCAGTATTTCTCTCAACTGCTCAATGAGAATAGGGGGCCAAAAAAGGTTCCGACATTCAAAGATCGCATGATTACGGGTCAATGAGTGATATCACTACAAAGGAAGTAGGAGAAGCTCTCAAAAAGATGGGGAGAACAGAGGCACTTGGTCCAGATAACATCCCGATTAAGGTGTGGAGGGGTTTAGGAGGAGCAGGTATTTGTTGGCTGACTAACCTCTTTAATGTTATCTTGAGGACACATATATGAGATGCCAGAAGAATGGAGGAACAACACACTAATACCACTATATAAGAACAAAGGTGATGCGCAAGTATGCGGGAACTATAGAGGAATCAAACTTCTAAGCCACACAATGAAATTGTGGGAAAAGGTGATAAAGAGGAGAATCAGACAAGAGAGATGATCAGAGATAACCAATTTGGTTTCATGCCAGGAAGGTCAACTACTGAGGCTATTCACGTACTGAGGAGACTAATGGAAAAATATAGGGAGCGCAAGAAGGATTTGTATATGGTGTTCATCGACTTGGAGAAATCGCATGATAACATACCATGACGCATCATCTGGGATGGCCTCAAGGCTAAAGGTATTTCATTAAGGTACATTGAAGTTATACAAGATATGTATGACAATGCTTCGACTAACATTCAGACACCGGTGGGGATATCAGAATTTTTCCCAGTTAAAGTAGGACTTCATCAGGGCCCAGGGGTCAGCACTAAGTCCTTTCATTTTTACGATCATTATGGAATAGATTTCTAAAACTACCTGGGAGACGATATCGTGGTGCATGTTATTCGCTGATGATATCATGTTGGTAGCAAAAACTAAAGAGGAAGTTAAAAATAAATTGGAAGAATGGAGGAAAGTTTTAGAAATTAAAGGGTTACGCATAAGTCGTACGAAGAATGCATATTTGCGATGCGACTTTTGTGGGACACTGCCGAATGCGGAACCGGAAGTGTCCATTGGTGAAGATGTTGTTACAAGTACGACCAAATACAGGTATTTGGGATCGATTTTTCAGAGTAATGGAGAGATTGATGGAGATGATACGCATCAAATCCAAGCGGGTTGGCTCAAGTGGAGAGCAGCCACCGGGTTGCTATGTGATAGAAAGTTCCCAAGTAGGTTAAAAGGTAAATTTTACCGAGTGGCAATCAGGTCTGTTTTGTTGTATGGGACAGAATGTTGACCCGTAAAGAAGACTCTTGAACACAAAATGGAAGTTACAGAAATGCGCATGCTGAGGTGGATGTGCGGTCGCACATTGTTGAATCGGATAAGGAATCAGGAGTTTAGAAAGAAACTAGAGGTCGCCCCTACCTCTGTAAAGATGCGTGAAAATAGGTTGAGATGGTATGGTCATGTGCAGAGATAGACTTTTGATGCCCATGTGAGGAGGATAGAAAGCATCATAGTAGAGTGTAAGAGAAGTCGAGGAAGACCTAGGAGAACTTGATAGGAGCAAATAAATATTGACTTGCGTGAGTTACACCTGTCTGAGGACCTGATTAGGGATAGGGGTAGTTGGAGGTGCTATATTCATGTTTTAGACTATTGATCCCTTTGTGCTTACCTGTTGGTGCTCTTGTTTACTGGCTTTTTCATCTATTTTTTTATTCATTCATTCATTTATTTTTTATTTATTTTTATTCTATTTTTATTTTATTTTAGTTTTACTTTTATTTTATTTTATTTTTATTTTTATTTTTATGCATTTTATTTGTCTTTATTTAATTTTTAACGATCACTTTTGGGTGATAAGATACACGCTTGTGAAGTTAGTGTCAACTTCACCCAGTCTTATTCTTTGCAGGAACTACTCATGATCTTTCTCGAGTTGAGGGACTCATTGGTCCGTTATGGATATGAGTTGTCGTTGCCCTTCCCTCCCCAGACCCTGCTCATAGTTTTATGGGCGGAATATACTGGATAAGATGATGATGATGAGGTATTTTTAAATAGTTGAAGTAGACATTTTTTTATTGTTATAGTAGGTATTTTTGTATATAAAAGTAGGTATTTTCGTATACCATAGTAGGTATTTATACAAACTGAAGTAGGTGTTACTTCATATAAAAGTAAACATTAAACTAGTTATAGGCATTTGAACTCAATAGTAGGTGTTTTATAGAATTATAGTATGAGTTTTTAGTTTTTTTATTTTACAATATAATAAGTAGACATTTTAGCTTCTAATAATAGGTGTTTTAGTATGAGTTTTCAATTCCTTGATTTTGCAAATAATAAGTAGGCATTTTAAATACTTATAGTAGGTGTTTATGGTATTAAAGTAAGAGCTTTAAGATTCAAAGTAGATGTTTTAATACGTTAAAGATACTTTAAGATAAAAGTAGGGGTTTTAAGATATTAGGTTGCATTGTATTGTATCATATGAATCATAATTATATTGATTTCAACTGGCAAAACTACGTACTATGACTCATTAAAATATCGACTTCTATAGTTTAAAAAATCTATTACAAACCATCATAATACCTACTTGTAACATGTAAAATACAAATTGCTGAACCATTATAATGATTAATTCTACCGGTAAACACGATTACTATGACTAATTAAAATACCTAATTCTACAAATAAAAATGGTTACTATGTATTATTTTTTTTTTTTTTAGTAAAACTTGGAAATTATATTAAATGGAGATCAACCACTGTTACAAGACTTTGGGGAAAAGGGTGAATGAAAACAAAATTTCCCACCAAATCCAAGTTCGAACGAGTTATAAGTTGGATCGTCGTATTCACATTCCTTCCCACATGATTACACTTAAAACCAGCAAAAAAAAGTCTTAAGAGTTGATTCTATAAAAAAGGATGAAAGATGGAGCTAAACCAGTAGCTTGTTTACCAATTCCATTGAAAATTGTAGTGTTGTCCCCTTCTAAAACAATATAAGTATAATCCATGCGAATAGCCAATTCAACACCACACACAGCGGCTTCAAGTTCACACAACTCTGGCGGCTAGTAAGCTTTAACTCTACAAACACTAGCCATGAGTAACTAGCCCAAGCTATCCCTAACCACCACCCCCAGACCTCTATCTCCATTGGCGCCCATATTAACATCTAGATTCAATTTAATCCAACCATCATTAGGAGGGTACCATTTGTTGAGGGTTGTATAATCTTATTTGTCTTTCTCCTATAAAAACCTTAGCAGCATAAGAGGTGTAATCGTGAAAAGAGTAGCAAAACTGGCTACTATATATTAACCTTTATTAAACATTAATAAAAATATTACACATGAATAAAAAATATTGTACCGGTATTTTAATTTGTATTCTGTTTTAAAAATTAATTTGAAATTTAAAATTGTTCAATTATCAAATCTTTCATTTTTTAGTTTTCGAATTTAGAGATATTAGAAGGAGTTGTTTTACGATGAGTGGAGAAATCTTTTTTTTAAAGCGTGCAACACCAATTTTGTTAATATTAAAATGGGTTGAGCTTATGGGCCAAATGTCTTTCAAAAAATAGTCGGTCTTTTGAGAGATCGTCTTTTTCATAGACGTCTCTCAGACCCAACCCATTTAACCTTAACGTCCACTTGCTGTATCCTTAATGCCTATTTACATTATCTTATTGCCTACTTACAATACACTTAATGTCCACCAAAAAAGTACTTAAAGCCTATTAGCCTACTTACTATATCTTTAATCTTTAGTTACAATATACTTAATGCCCATCGAGTAAGTACTTAAGTACTTATAATATTCTAAATGCCTACTTATAATATTCTTAATGCCTATTGAGAAACTTACTCTATATTTTCCTTTTTAGGCTAGCTCAATTAGAGATGGTCTTTCAAAAAGACCGTCTCTCACAAGAAGTTGTGTTAAAAAACTATTTCTCACAAGAGTTGTTTAAATATTTGATTTTACACTTAATGGTTTTCCTGTAAAAAAATATTTAAAATCCGCGACTGTAACTAAATTAAACATCATTAGGTTCTGAAAACAAATTGAAGATGTAAAAGTTGGCCTAAAAGGAAAAAATGTTCACAAATAACAAAAATAAAGTGATCTAAACTCTTAAACTATTAAACAATAATATATTATGGTTATAATAAAAGAACGTTAATAAAAAAATATAACAAATTACATTCTAAAGTAGAAAATGAGAGTAGAAATTGAACACTTGTAAGTTGTAAAGTAAATTATGGAATTTATTTGAACTTTTGACTTCAATTTATCATATTATTAGTCTCAATCACAACAAATACAGGCTTATACATTTTTAGATTATAATTCGAATTATTTTATTAAAAATTATATTAATAATAAATTATATAACAATTAACATATTAATAAAAAAACGACAGTTAAGTTGATCTTGTATAATATTAAGATATATGTAACTGATCTTTTCCTACAATAATATTTTAAATTTGCCATTGATTTTAATATTTTACAAATTTAAATAAGTTTGAACTTTTAAAAGATTGGTTATAATGGAACAAACTCGTTCTAATCCTATTACTAATTATGTCCCATTGGCCTACGATTCGTCCCATCAAATAATTAAATGTTAAACAAGTATCATCATTATTTTGGTAAGTGATGATCATTGTTCAAGGTAGTGAAACTTTATAAAATTACTTTACTGTCCATTTGGTTAATAGTACGAAATAATAGTAATAGAAATGATTTATAGCGTAAAATTTTATCAAATGTTCCATATCATTCTCATGGTAATGCATTGAAATGAATTTTAATGAAGAAAATGAGATGATTAAAGTTGGACAAGCACGACCATTAAGGTAGCCAATAGATTTTTCAACTAAAATTACACTAGTGTTTCATTCTCATTACCACCGTTTATTAGTACCTACAACGTTAAGTTTATATTATATGACTCAAAATTATGAAATTATGAAATTATTTTAAAAGATATAATGTAAATTTAAAGAGATGGATAAAATATTAATTAAAATTTGTGGCTAAGAAAGTATTCAAGAAAAAGTTACCTTTGCATAAGAATCAAAGTTGTCAAAGCATAATAAGATCACATTATAAAAGTCTAATCCCATTTTTCTGGATTTCTTTTTAATGTCAAACATGCATAATGATATTACTTTTGTCTCATTGTAATTTGTAAATGTCGGGAAGTTATATTTTTTTCAACATTTATTTTTGTAGTAATTATAGCAAACAAGAGGTCCTTTTTAAACTTTATTTCAATATACATTAAAATTATTAAAATTATTAAAATTAATGCACTTTATTTTTACAATTGAACTTATCATCTATGGATATTCATTCCTTAAAACAGACCTAATAGATCGATTTGATATCCATTATATTAATCATTTTTGGGACCGACTCTTGGGGAATGCACTGAGTGTATTTGTGCAGGGCCTTTAAAAATAAAGGGCCTCATATATTAAATAGTTAATGAAATATAACTATTACAAGGCATTAATAATCATGTTGGTTAAATTTTTGTCTAAAATAGTTTTAGGTTTAAAACAAGAATATCTTTAATTTCAAAAACTTATATGTTTAGCTCTTTAATTAATTGCATTAATTTTTCTGTATCCCAAATCTCAAAGCCTTGAGCCAACTCCTTATTAATCTTCTTCCACTTCATCTCCTATCAATTACGTTACTTATCAACAACATTAAAATTCATGAACTTAGCTCATTCAAGATCATTGCATGTCCCAAGCCCTAAAGCCTTAAGCTAACCCTTTATGCTCCTTTTATTTTGTTTTTTATCAACAACAATTTGCTCGATACTTTCGAAGTTTGTATGCATTCTACTCACTTTTGACATGCTACTAACATGCGTTTCATATGTTTTCACCAAAGTGTACGGTGGCATAATCATTTGTCACTTCTTATACTTCCTAAGTTTCACTCTTATTTTTCCGTTTCAATAAAAGTGTACACTCATAAATAAAAGGCGAAAAAATAAAGTAAAATGAGAGAATAAATAACTAGATACCTATTGTATATTAGGAACTCATTTATATATTTTGCTTCAGGCTCCCAAAAAGTCAAAAACAATAATAATAATAATAATAATAGAGCTAGATGCCAACTCAACACCTCATTTTATTCCAATGCAATGTTCATATGGAGTACAATGAAGATTTGTAGAGATAATATTAGTTACCCATTAGCTAAATTTGATTTCTAGAAAGTAAAATTTTTATATACTCCTATAAATTTAACTTAGTCTACATATAATTTAGTGTGAATGAACCTTAGTCTACAATATTCTTTAATAATTATATTTGATTCATCGTCGTCATCATCATTATACACAATTTAT